>NC_048299.1:282133292-282148979 GCF_013100865.1 Trachemys scripta elegans | reverse complement strand
CAGGTGCCCCAGAGGGAATGAACAGAACAGGTAATCAGCCAGTGATCCATCCCCTGTTGCCCATTCCCAGCTTCTGGCAAACAGAGGCCAGGGACACCATCCCTGCCCATCCTGGCTAATAGCCATTGATGGACCTATCCTCTATGAACCTATCTAGTTCTATCTTGAACCCTGTTATAGTCTTGTGAATCCTGGGATAGTGTTCATGTGAGCATGAAATAAAATAAATTGGCAAGCATGTTAGTGTCTAACAGCAGATGCAAAAGACTGGCAGACAGACGAACACGGCTGCTGCTCTGAAACTAGGCAGTAGACTGGGACTCCGTTTTTGTATTCTCCATACAGAATTGGAAGCTTTCCCTTCTGGACGTGTGCCTTTTCACACTTACAGAATGAGATACAGGCTCACAAAGGTGAATCACATAGCATTGTATTTAAAGAGTGTGAGGCGCTCAGATACTAGGTGGATGGGGGCCATATAAGTACCTAAGACATCAATTATAAGCCCTTCGGCTTGTTTTGCACTGGATTTTTTTAATAAGTTCTTCCGCCAGAAAAAAATTCTTTGCAGGAGGCGGGGGGGGTGTTTTGAGGAAAAAACCACAACAATCCTTGGTGCTGAGCAGACAGACTGCAGTGTTGTGTTTTGTTTTACCAGCTGGAGCTCTTTCAGGGTGTGGGGCTGCATTCCTCAACCTCAGATCGTCCTTGCCTAATGCATCATGTACTCTAGGAATTGTGTAGAGGTTAGCTAACGAATACACCACTGCAGAACACAGCAAAGGCACTGGGAGGAAAATTCTCTAGAGAAATCGAGCTCTGACTTGTTGGTTATACAAAGAAATCAGCAAGGGGAAAACCTAGGAGCTGAACTAGAGCAAATTGCTCCATCGGGGACATGAAACAAGCACAGCACAAAGCAAGCTTTCAGCATTTCCATAGACTCAAGCCCAGACTTGTCCTGGCATAAGCAGAAAGAGTGAAGCCCACTGACCAAGCATTAGGAGAATGTTTCTCCACCTAATTCGTTCAGCATTTCAGTGTACCTGACTGTGGATAAGCCAATTGGACATGGAGGAAGCTACTTTACCCCTTCTTTGTGTAATGGGGAGAGTAAACAATCCACAAAGACTCCAAATGGGTCACTCAGTTATCATGTTTTGTGATGGGGTTTGTTCTTTTCAATCAATTTATTGAAATGTCTGTATCTGCAAAGTTAGCACAATATCAGCACAACTTGGAAAACCCACATAATTAAACAGCCAGGACAGCTTAGCAAAGCAGCTTAGCACGGCAAACTGAGCACACCATGATAAAATCTGTGCTGCGTGGCAAAGTGTACACAGCCAGAACTAGACAAGGAATCAGGCACCGTGTAAGAAAGTCAGCATAGCATGACACAGTCAGTGCAGCGTGGCTCGTATGGCCTAGTGTGAACAGTACACTCAGAGCAGCGAGGTGCAGGCAGAGCAGCATGGCACAGCCATTGATACACAATTCCTATTTGCATAATACACCAATCTTGAACCTGACAAATCAGCAGCTATATTTGCCCCCACTCTCCCGTCTAATGATGGAAATTCCACCTTTCACTTTGTCTCTTAGCCTTCCAAAAATTCACTAACTGAAATGACAGAGGCTGTGCTCAGCACCAGTGGTGGTTCTGTTGGTCCATATTTTATGAACCACCTGATGGTTCAGGATTCCTGCAATTTCTTCCCATGCCCTGTCAGTCAAGCTCACAATGTCCTCCCCTCAGCCTAGCAGAGGGAGTCCAGTTCTTATGATAAGGCATCACAATGGCTCCTTTGCCCTGGGGGACTCCAGCAGAGCAGGAGGGATCAGGCCTGGAAAAGGGGTGGAATACGGCAGACAGGAAACTGCTCAAGATCCTCCCAAACCTGCACTCTTTCCCTCCCTGCTGTGACCATTTCCAGCCGAGGAAGCGAAATGATGGCCCACAGCGATCTGCTCCCAGAGGTAAATTTAGCAGTTGTGGGCTCTTGCAGCAGCTTTGCATCTTCAAAAACCCTGCAACCAGAAGCTTCCTGCATGATCCTCCACTCCTAAAACCACCTCACCGCTCGCCTTGGCCTCCTTCAGAAGTGGAGGCTGGAGAGCACTTTCTTGGTGGGATCCTGGTAACAACGACGCATGTCAAAGGCCTCATGTTTGCTGGTCCTTTCTCTTCTTGCCATTTTCTTTCTGAATCACAGGCTGGATGGACAGTAGAGATACAGCCAGGAACAAATGGCAAGGTCACCTCTGCAGCGGAAAGCCTGATCAAGAGCCCCACAGTTCCTTCTGGCCTGGAACAGTTCCCATCCTCCTTTGGGGGGCACCTCTCTGCCCAGAACTCATCGGGGTGACTCACAAGGGAGGAGACCGGTGCTTGTGAAAAGCATTTTCTAGGAAGTTGGCCAGCATTTCACAGTCATCCTAGGAGAAAGGAATCAGCAGGTTAATTAGGCTTGGTGTAGCTGAGAGCACTCCCCACATCTAATCCTCACTATCACCTCTCATGTCTCTACGGTAGCAAGGAGAAGAGGAGACCTGGTGAGCATGACTGCAGATGTACAGGGCTGTGGAGATCCAGAGAGGCAAAAGTAAGGTAAGCAGAGCAACTGATGCTGTAGAGGGGTCACTGGATTGCCAGGAGCCTCGTGGTAACATTCTCCTACCCAAGTGAAGGAAGGATTCGTTAATTTCCCTGCCACGGAGGGTCACACACACCACGACACCCACAAAATCACCGGCTTCTGAAAGACTTTTCTCTCTGCTTCTTAACAGAAAATTGTTTGACTTTCAAATCAACAGATTGTACCAGGAGCCACATATTTTCCAGAAATGCTCTACGGGAGGGGACTCCTGTTCTCTCCCAAATCTTCCCCATTCATTTTGGCAGATGACCTCTGTTCTATATGGTCCATATGCTCAGGAGGCCGTCCAGGAACGAAGTATAAATGCACCATCTTGCAAGTGGCCAGCAGGTAAAGCTGTTTGTCAAAGGAGCTGACTAACTGCTTGGGTAGGGTCAGGATTCAGATTGAGGAATTCTCCCAGACTTCACTTACGGTTTCCAAATTCCCAACTCATGGGCAAAACGCGACACCATTTTCTGGCAAAAATAAGTGTGTCTGCTTCCTCCTAGCCAGGCTTCCTGCAGGCTGCTCTGCTACTCGAAGCATCTGCATCCCCCTGGCTCTGGACTGCTGAACTAGCTGGGCCCTCCCTAGCTCTGGGGCCACTGAAGAGAAATGTGCTGTGCACAAGTTTGATGGTGAGGGAATTGATTCCATCTTCTGGCCAGGTAGAAAGCTGCAGTGTAGGTCAGTGACTGCTGTCTGGGGCAGCAGCAGGCACGGGGGCTTCTCTGGGGGAGGCAGGAGGTGGCAGAGAGTCTCATCTGGGCTCTTTGATCTAGGCAGCTCTTCTGGTTTCATACTCCAGAATCATTTTTAAATTTGGTCCCACTCACTGGGTGACTCATGCCATGATAATATGGCTACTCCTGTCATTGGAGCAGCCTGGAGCCAGGCCTGAGCAAAGCAGATAGGCAAAGAGTGACAGCATGGTAAAAAGTAGGGGGTTCATCATGCAACCATAAACTGGCCCCGTCTGACCCTGGTCAGTCATAAGAACAAGCTTGCTTAAATGGGAAAATAAGTGAGTGGACTGCCCAGGTCATGCCCCTGAGGCCTAGGGTGTTGTGGAGAATTAGAGAGTCCTGTGTTAATATATTGGCAGCAGATCCCTGCCCGAGTGAGCCGTGCAAATTCTAAAGGATGGGGGAGGAGGCTCACCTCATGGATGAATCCGTAGTGCACCAGCTCTGAGGCCAAGCCCTTGGAACTGTCAGCTGCAGAAACAGGGTTAACAGTGAGAACAGGAAATTCCTGCCGCTCGCGTTCCCTCCAGAGAGCACCTCTCCTGGCACACAGCCCAGCTGGAAGCTTTTGCAGACGCATTTGGCTTTGGGGACACAGATGGAGTGAGCCTAGGGCTGGCTGAGCACCAGCCCATGCGACTATGGGGCAGACAGAGTGTGTAGGTGAGCACTGAGTGGGCCTCATGCCAAGTGCCGGGTGGAATGAGCTTTGCAAGGTTCCACTCCCAGACCAGGCAAAGTGTGGCCATCTCAGCAGAACGCTGACATTCTTGGCTCAGAAACCAAAAGGGGCCTTTTAGGATACCAAGCCCTGTGCAGAGAGATCCCTGGCTCTGGGTTTTTCAGATGTCTGTGAGGCCAGATAAAGAACTCTGACTCCAGGGCGCTCGATAAGGATGGCTGCACTTTCCTCCAGAGGGCTCCTGTCTTCCCCATGAGTCGGGCTGGGACTGGGCATGCTCTGAAGAGAACCACCTCTGGGCTCTGCAGCAGAGCCAGGCTGAATGGCTGGGAACTTTCACACCATACAAGGGCAGCTCATCACTCAGCCATGGACTTTCCCCCTTTACTAAAGCTGCAGAAAAAGGCTGCTGTCTCAGGGGAGAAACTACCTACTTCCTCTTCTCTTGACAGGTGAGACAGTATTGGGGTGCAGAGATGAAATTCTGATCAGGATAATGTGAATGTTCCTAACGGCCATTCCACTCTGCTCCCAAAGGCTGTGAGCCTGGACACCCACTGCTCTGGGGACACAAGTGGGCAGGACCCTGCACCTGGCTGGCAGGGTTCAGGCTGCCTCCTCCAGTGCAGAGAGGAAAGGAAACCAGGTTGTAAACAGACTGAGCTCTTTGGAGTAAGGACCACGTCCTCCTGTAAGTCCGAGCATGGCCTTGGGCCATGGGGCCCAACCCTGCTCAGGGCCCTCAGGCACAACTACTAGATCAATAATAGGACATGATAATTATAAATAAACCTACTTGGCAGCAGGTCGTAGCTTAACTGTCGGTGCAGCTTGTCCTCCAGGATTAGCAAGAGCGTGAGCTGCAGCAGGAAGAGAGAGTGTATTAGAAAAGAGCATCAGCTTCTCCTTAGGAAACAAACGTGCAGCTCCTTCAGCCAGCACCAGAGGCTGCTGGGAGAAACAGGTAGTGCTGGTGCAGGAGATCGCGGGCAGCCGGTCAGACATGCCCTTTGAAGGCCCTGCCTGGAATGAATGTGCCTTTTCCTCTATCACAGCTAAAATGTTACATTACACTGGGAGAAGGGTAGGGTCGGAGACACCCCCCCCAGTGCAACAATCCCAAGTCTTTCCCTCTCCGACCTCGCTGCAGGCTGCAGTGAGTGCTCTGGGAGTTCCTCACAGAGGATAAAGGGCTCAGGATCCCTCCAAGGATCCACCCGGAGAATGTTAGCTGAACAGAACAAGTCCTAGTGTCATTATTGTCCTTGCAATGATTAAAGAGCCACAGATCAAAAACTCCAGATCCTGGATACAGCTCCCTCTTTCTAAAGGGGACCCCTCAAGCCACGATCCTGTCCCTTTGGAATCACAGAACCCCCAAGAGATGAACAAGGGATCCCAAGCACACTTGCACCAGAGCAGAGGAGTTTTCCCCCTACTGTTACTCACACCTTCTTGTCAACTATTTGAAATGGGCCATCCTGATTATCACTATAAAAGTTTTTTTTTCTCCTGCTGATAATAGCCCACCCTTAATCGATTAGTCTCATTAGAGTTGGTATGGCAACCCCCATTTTTTCATGTTCTCTGTATCTATCTATCTTCCTACTGTATTTTCCACTGCATGCATCTGATGTAGTGGGCTTCAGCCCACGAAAGCTTACGCTCAAATAAATTTGTTAGTCTCTAAGGTGCCACAAGGACTCCTTGTTGTTTTTGCTGATACAGGCTAACATAGCTACCACTCTGAAATTAGCCCGTGTGACTACATAACCTGGCCGAGCAGAACAGAGAGATGCTGCAGCCAGTGTCAGACCTATGACAATTACTGATTTATACAGCACCATGGGGGCACCCAGCCCCCACAAAACACATGAAGTCCCTAAGCTCTGTTTGCCAGAAGCTGGGAATGGACAACAGGGGATGGATCACTTGATGATTCCCTGTTCTGTTCATTCCCTCTGGGGCACCTGGCACTGGCCACTGTCAGAAGACAGGATACTAGGCTAGATGGACCTTTGGTCTGATCCAGTGTGACCGTTCTTATGGCGGCAAGGGCCATACCCCTAAGGAGCTTACAGTCAGCTTTGGAGAAACACCAGGAAGCTGCAAGCACCAGGTGTGGGAGGCCACAGACAGGAGAGAAGCAACAGAAAGAGACACAGGTCTGTGGATTTTGATCCCCTCCCACAGTACATGAGTTTGCACCTCATGTTTGGGTTTGCCCCATTATAGGGAAGGAGCTGCCCACTAAACTCAGAGCTGGCCCAGCTTGGCAGGGTTCAGACCTGGGGTTTGGGTTCAGGCTTGTCTACACAAGAAAGCAGCACTGGTTTAACTGAAGGTGTGACTTTAATCTGATTTAGCTAAACTGATGCTAACCCTGACGTGGGCACTTATTTTGATTTAAGAGCAGCATACTTCAGTTTCTCTTCAGCTCCCAAGAGCGACCACTCAGGGGCTTGCACCAGTTTAACTAAATTGGTTTAAAAATTGCTGAGAGTTAAACCAGTGCAACCTGCTCATCTAGACACGACCGAAGTGATCGCAGTTAATCTTGGGGAAGGCAAGGAAGGTGCAGAGCTGGCACTGGATGCACAGAAGAGGAGTCCTCTCTCAGCACAGGGTGTGGTGTAATGAATTCTCAGGGTCGAGAGCGAGGCAGTGGGCAGAGCACAGGGGGTAACAGCAGGTCTAGGAGGAAGCACAGGCCAAGATGCGAGACCCTGGCGCTACTTTACTAACTTCCAGATGGAGTCTGCTGTATTCACGTTCCTGCTGATCCTGTCCTGGCAGCGCTGCCCACACACAGCAGGACAGTCCCTGCCCCACTGACTAATTCTAGCCAATGCGGCAGTCAGGTTTGCCTGGCCTGATTTAATCCTCCAGTGCTGCTCATTCCTCCTGGCTCCACTGTCTTCAAGGGTTGTATGTTACTGGGGACAGAAGTCTGCTTTACTGATGGTTACTGCTGGGATCACCTCGTTTTGCTTGTTAGGAAACTGGTAATCAGCACTCCATCAGCCTTCACTGCTCTTATTGCATTGCCCCCACCAACAGTGCCAGCGCCACCCCCATATGTCTCTGCTTTTTTCCATGCCGCTTATCCTGGATCATCGTCCCAGAGCTGCCCTCTCCTCTACCTGACCCCACCTGTGCGGTGATGCCTGTAGGAACGCACTCCAGGTCTAGTGGCTAGGCTGACTGCTGTGGGGGAAACTGGTTTTGTATTTATTTATAGAGCTGCAAACATCTCTGTTTGTGTAATTTGTGGCTGTCTCCCTCCCCTCACATCCCACGGCCCAGCTGTCTTCCTAAAAACAGGGAGCTCTTTGGGGCACCCTGCTGGAACTCGCTAGCAGCACCCCGCACAGTGGGCCCCTGCCTGCCACTGTAACAAACGTCCTACCAACCTTTGTTCAAGGGAAAATGGGAAGGACAGACCGAGAGGGTCATGCTCTGGTACTGGCCCAGTGCTGTGAGCTCTGCTGGGCTCATCACTTACATGCCACTGGGCCTTCTCTTCATTCATCTCCATGCTACACTGCATCTGCACCACCTAGGAGAGACCAAGACAAACATCAGTGTGGGAGCAGCATGGGGCATCTGCACTCTCCCCTCCTTCAGCTCTGCCATATCCCTGGCCAAGCAGTTTGACTTCCCCCCCTCCAACTTACATCCCACAACCCCCAACTGCCTATATGCCACCTAAAACCTTCTCCCATTCCCTCCCTCATTTCTGTCCCATAAGAACTACCAGACTGGGCCAGCCCTGGGTCCACGTGAACCAATACCTGTCCCTGCCAGGGGCAGCACTAGCTGATTAAGAGGAAGGTGCTGGAACACTGTGTAGGGGACAGTTATGGAGTAACCTTCCCCTCAAGGGAAATCTCCTCCTATCCCCGTTTGTTAGGGGTTGGCTCCCCCCCCGAAGCAGGAGGGGTTACAGCCCTTCCCAAACTCTTGGTTACATTTTAATATTACAACTCTGGGTGTTCGTGGCCATATACTTTGCCTGCACCTTTCTAATCCTGCTATGCTCTTGGCCTGACTGACACCTGGTGAACGCCAGCATTTATTCTGTACCAGGCCTGGAGCGGAGCAGGGCTGGGGGTTGGGGAAGGGGTGGAGAGGGGCAGGGCTGGGGGCAGGAAGAGGCGAGGCAGGGGTGGAGGTTTGGGGGAAGGGGTGGAGAGGGGCAGGGCCGGGGGCAGGAAGAGGTGAGGCAGGGGTGGAGAGGGGCAGGAAGAGGCGAGGCAGGGCTGGGGGTTTTGGGAAGGGGTGGAGAGGGGCAGGGCCGGGGGCAGGAAGAGGCGAGGCAGGGCTGGGGGTTTGGGGAAGGGGTGGAGAGGGGCAGGGCCAGGGGCAGGAAGAGGGGAGGTGGGGTGGAGGCTTAGGGGAAGGGGTCGGGTGGGGTGGGACCTGGCACGGAGCAGGGGGTTGAGCACCCCTGGGGCCCAGAGGAAACCGGCCCTAGTGAAAGCAGCAATTATTTAGGCTCTAAAACTCTGATTGACTCACCACCTGCAAATTGTTCTAAGCTCTTAATCTTTCCCCTCCCCTGCCTCCTTTCTCAATCGCTGTAGACAACACCTCCATCCTCCCTGTCACTCAAGTCTGTAATGTGGTGTCACCTTCCACTCAGCCCTCCCTCTAGATCCTCACATCCAGGCCGGGTTCTAATCCTGCCACTTCTTTCTGCAAAACACCAGCCTTTCCAGCTGCCTGATGCCCCATTCTCAGGCAGGAAACAATGTTCAGCACCAACTTATCCTCGCGGCGGAATCCCACTCCTGCTAACTGGGGTGACGTGATGGCTGATCTCTCTGACCCACTTTGCTGTGGCAGCTCATGCACTCCGGGACAAGAGCGCTGCTGGCTCCTTAGCAAGCATGGATGGTCCATGCTGCCAGGGAGCTGAAAACGATGTTCTCACACAATGGAAGCATCAGTGGGAAAAAGTCTAACTCCCTAGGGACTTGTCTACACATGCAACACAGCAGTGGTGCAGCTGTGCCACTGTAACACTTCAGTGTAGACTCACTCACAGCCATTAAGAACACGGCTACTGAGATTGTCAGCTCTTTGAGGCAGGGCTGTCTTTCTGGTCTGTGTTTGTGCAGTGCCTAGCACTGTTCACAGGGGCTCGTAAGCAGTATGGCTTTACAAACAATAAGCACAGAAGTCCTCTTCCTGGCTTCTCGTTTTGATTCCCCACTTTGTGTCCCTCCGCTAGCGCCTCTTCCACTTCAAAGACATACACTAAGTGCCTTCACTGTAGAGCAGCGGTGGGCAAACTACGGCCTGGGGGCCGCATCCAGCCCTTCAGATGGTCTAATCCGGCCCTCAAGCTCCCGCCGGGGAGCAGGGTCTGGGGCTTGTCCTGGTCCAGCACTCCAGCCAGGGAGCGGTGTTGGGAGCTTGCCCCGCTCTGTGCGTGCCGCAGCTCCCGGAAGCGGCAGCATGTCCCTCTTTGGCTCCTATGTGTAGGGGGTTCCATACACTGCCCACGGCCCCGCCCCAAGCAGTGCCTCTGCAGCTCCCATTGGCCAGGCACCTGCAGATGGAGCAGCGCGCAGAACCGCCTGGCCGCGCCTCCGCATAGGAGCCAGAGAAGGGCCATGCCGCTGCTTCCAGGAGCTGCTTGAGGTAAGTGCCACCTGGAGCCTGCACCCCTGACCCCTCCCATGCCCCAACCCCCTGCCCTAGCTCCAATCCCCCTCCTGCCCTCCAAACCCCTCGGTCCCAGCCCGGAGCACCCTCCTGCACCCCAAACCCCTCATCCCCATCCCAGAGCCCCCAACCAGAGCCCTAACCCCCACCCCTGCACCCCAACCCCCTGCCCCAGCCCGGAGCCCCCTCCCACATCCTGAATTCCTCATTTCTGGCTCCACCCCAGAGCCCGCTTCCCCAGCCAGAGCCCTCACCCCCTCCCACACCCCAACCCCCAATTTCGTGAGCCTTCATGGCCCGCCATACAATTTCCATACCCAGATGTGGCCCTCAGGACAAAAAGTTTGCCCACCCCTGCTGTAGAGCCTTTGATGGCCTATCCCCGCTTGCCCCATCTTTTTTCATGTACCATAGACATGTCGACTCCTTCATTCATTCAGGAAATGATGCCAGTCTTGATTGTCCATTTTAGAAATTTCCCCACAAGCCAACTCTCATTACATCCCCTGTGCATGGGAGAAGCTCCCCGAAACACCTCTGCAAAGCCACCTCATTGTCCTCTTTCAAATCCCTCCCTAACACTCCCCCTGCTGCCAGGCCCACAGAAACCTCAGCACTGCTTAAGCAGCTGGTGTGCTGTGACCTCTGCTTTTCATCCTGATCTGTATAGTCTCACTGTTTCCTTGTGTCTCCTCTGCCTGTTATATCCACCTACTGTCTACAGTCTTACACTTGGACTGTAAGTATTCTGGGACAGGGACTGTCTCTGTTATATATTTCTACAGCACCCAGGCATCTAGAGCTACCGTAATACAAAGAATAGATAGGAGTGTCTGTAACCGTGCGTCCACTCATGCTTGCCCCCTCCCCTGCTCCCTTCAATTGTTTGCTCTGCCCAGTTGCCAAGACTGTACCTTCCACCAGAGCGCAAGCAGTGTGGGGCAGGGATTTCTCTCCCTCTCTGTGCAGCACCCAACACAACTGGGTCCTGATCTCAGCTGGGGTCTCACTGTAATGTCAGGGTCAAAGAATAATCAATCCCTGCCTCCCATCATGCACTGGGCTTTAGTGCTGTCCATGGACCTACTGGGAAGTGCACCAGAGACCAGCCCCAGCCCAGCCTGGCTGCTCTGACGGGTCAAGGCTGAGAACAAAGTGCATTAACTCGATCCCAAGTGGGGAGCCCACAGCACTCACTGTGGGCACTGGAAACGTCTCTCTCGTGCCTGCAGGAGAACTCATAGCGGGTCTGGGGGGCAATGCCAGACCCATGGGAGGGGAGTCCACAGGGCAAGAGTGCAGCAGAGAAGGGCACTGTCTGCCTAGTTCCAGCAGGGGGTGCTGTCCCCAGGGTGGCATTTGAAATGGTCCCACTTTCGCCCTTACCTTCCTCGTCTCCACATCGAAGGGCTCTGGGGTGGGGGTCTTGGCTTTCTGGGGGTCCTCCTGAGTCTGGGAGAGTGCACGTGGGAGCAGCTGGGGCCTGGTGGCAGCGAAGTTCATCAGGGGATAGATCCCATTCCTGCCACAGAGACACAGTCAGGCGGAACCAGCCATGCCCAGGTCCAGCTAGCAAGGGGCGAGGGAAGGGTCATGGCCCGGGGGAGCTGTGCTCCAGGAGGAGGAGAAGCCAGGCCCTGTTGATGTGGGGGAGGCAGCAGGGCACAAGCCCTTCCCCCCAACTCCAGACATGGCTGCCTTGGGGGCCTGCATGGTTCAGGGGCTGTGAACAGAACGGCCTCCATGGGGAGGGGGACAAATCAGGAACTGACCCAGAAACCACTCAGTAGAAAGGAAACATTTCTGCAAAAGCTTCCCTGCAGTGTTCGTGACACTGGCAGCTCCACGCAGCCCAGGGACGAGGCATTGTCGGGCATCCAGTGGTCAGGACTGAACGAAACCAGCCACCCCATTGGTGCTTGCACTAGAGAGCCTTAGCTCAGGCCTCTGGACGGGCTGAGGCCCTGTCTGTCCGAGCCTCACTGGCAGCATATTATCCACGCATGGAGCTTCTGAACAGGCCTGGCTGAGGGATTCGTGGGACACCACCCAACCCCAGCTCACCTGACATCCTCCAGGAACTTGTCAAGCTCCAGGAAGGAGACTTCTGAGTATCTGGAAGAGAAACAGGAGGGAAGAGGTTACTGGGGACAGCAGGGCAAGGAGGGGCGGAGAGAGGGGCTTGGGGAGAGGTGGGGCAGTGACACTAGGAGCACCAAGCCATCTTTGCTGGGCGTGGAGGTTGCACGGTTTCCTGCCCATCCACATTCCCTGCTGGGGCTGCCCCAAGATCCCCCTCACCAGGGGTCTCACCTCCATTGCACTGCGGGCCGCCCCTCTCGCCGGATCTCCGCCATCACCATGTTCAGGTCCAGCTCCTTCGTCTTCTCCTCCACCACGTTCTCCGGCATCAGGTCTACAGCAAAGCCAAGAGAAGAACCTGTCAGCTGGGAGCTCTGCACAAACTCTCCCCACAGGCAGGGGCCTGAGCCTCCCCTTTCCCCGAGGAGGGCCCAGAGAGTCTCTCCCATGCCCTCAGCTGCACTGGGGCAGGGATTTGGGCGGCTGCCTCTGGTACAGCCCTGCTCAAGGCTCAGTCTAGTGCCAGGGCTCTGTAGCTGAGCGTCCCCGTTCCTCGTCCCCACTCACTCACACTGGTTGTTGATGAAGCAGTGCGCTGCCAGCAGTTTGAGGGAGTGGACCTCAAAGAGCACCTGGTGGAAGAGCAGATTATGGGCTGTCGGCCGCTTGTCTGGGTTGAGGAGCAGGCACCCCAGAATGAAGTCCTGAAAGGCAGGGGGGGGGGGGGGGGGCATGAGCCTGCAGCAATGCAGAGATCTCCCCCCCTGCAGCCCCACCACAGCGCCCGTCCCCTCCTCACGCCCAGGAGAGGCAATGAGTGCCTGTAGTCTGAGGGCTCCAGTAGCCTTGTGCCAATGGGCAGCGTCACCAGAGGGCACTGCAGGGTGCACAGACTTTGGTGCAATGATCGTGGAATTCGTGGTACCCTTTTAAGGGGACAATGCTCCTGGGGGTCCTGTTGCAGCATGAGGCTGGGCTACCAGGAGCACTGGCTCCTAACACTGCTGAGTAATGTGAGGGTGGAGGATGCAGGGGAAATTCAGCAAGGAGACTGGAAAAAGAAGGGGGAGGCGTCTAACAGCCCGTCAGAATCAGCACCCGAGAGCCCTTCCTCTGCGCTCACAGGCTAGGAGGCATCCAGGGGCTGGGGTGAGACACAGCCAGACGGGGGAGCTGGAAATGCTTAATGATGGCCTGCAGAGGGGAAATGCTAGACCCGTGCCCTTTTCTGCTCCTCAGTGGAAAAGAATGGCTGGGGAGGCGCTCTGTGACCTCTCTGCTCTGCTTCTCTCTAGTACCCCTCTCCCCAAAGGTTTGCTGCTTTATCACCATAGAGGAGTCAGGAATGACAGGTCCTGCCTCCTCTGTTTGCTGGAGGACTTCTGGGAAGAGCAGGAGACAGGAGCAGGAGCTCTCAGCCCTCAGTGAGGGAGCATCTGAATAGCTAACGAAGAGCTTTGGATTTAACAGGGGTCAATAAAAGCCAACCAAAAGCACAACCTTAAATTGCCTGGCTGTCCTTCCCCCCAGTTCCTCTGACTCCTCGCCCTTGGGGAGAGTGAAGTCACAGTCCCACCAGCTCCAAAGTCAGACAGGTCAAATTCCAAGCAGGAAAACCAAGCTGATTCTCTATCCATATGGACCACCCCCTTCACAGCCCCTTTCTCCATTAAAAAGGCATAACCGCCAGGTGTTTGTGGCCTTTTCCGGGTCACCTTTAAGAACAGAACAACAGGGCGTGTGCTGTGCCCTGACTTGGACACAGGGATTTAAGGCCTGTCCCCACCCTGAACCTGAAAGAGCAGTGTAAACACTCAGGGGAAAGGCTGGGAGCCCATTACAACTGCACAGGTGCTGCTGCTGTGTCCCGGGGGACTTCTTACTCTGGAATGTTCCAGGATTTTCCTTCCACTACATCCCTGTTAGTACAGAGCAGCCACCTTTGAGTGGGGGCTGCCATTCCACTAGCATAGGGGAAACCCAGCAGAAGTCATAGAGCTCTGAGCCAGAAAAACCCCAATAGATGTCTGAGGGATCCAGGCAGGGATATGAGAAGAGCCATGCTGGGTTAGACAAATAGTCCACCTAGCCCAGTATCCGGTCTCTGATAATGGCTGGTGCTAGATGCTTCTGGCAGTGAAGGTTTAGGGACACCCAGAGCATGGGGTTGCGTCCCTGCCCATCCTGGCTAATAGCCATTGATGGACCTATCCTTCATAAACTTATCTAGTTCTTTTTTGAACCCTGGTATTGTCTTGGCCTTCACAACATCCTCTGGCAAGGAGTTCCACAGCTTGACTGTGTGAAGAAATACTTCCTTTTGTTTGTTTTAAACCTGCTAACTGTTAATTTCCATTGGATGACCCCTGGTTCTTGTGTTATGTGAAGGGGTAAATAATACTTCCTTATTCATTTTCTCTACAGCATTCGTGGTTTATAGAACTCTATCATATCCCCTGTTAATTGTCGCATTTTTAAAATGGAAGTCCCAGTCTTTTTACTCTCTCCTTCTGTAGAAGTTGTTTCATACCCCTAATCATTTTCCTTGTCCTTCTCTGCATTTTTTCCCATTCCAATATATCTTTCTTGAGATGGGGCGACCAGAACTGCATGCAATATAGAAGATGTGGGCATACCATGGATTTATATAGTAGCATTATGATAGTTTCTGTCTTATTATCTATCCCTTTCCTAATGATTCCCAACATTCTTTTCACTTTTTTGACTGCCGCTGCACATTGAGTGGATGATTTCAGAGAGCTATCCACACTGACTCCAAGTTCTCTTTCTTGAGTGATAACAGCTAAATTAGACCCCATCATTTTGTATGTATAGTTGGGATTATTGTTTCCAGTGTGCATTACTTTGCACCTATCAACACTGAATTTCATCTGCCATTTTGTTGCCCAGTCCCCGAGTATCCCTTTTGTGAGATCCCTTTGTAACTCTTCACAGTCAGCTTTGGACTTAACTATCTTGAGTAGTTTTGTATCATCTGCAAATTTTGCCATTTCATTGTTCACCCCCTTTTTCCAGATCATTTATGAATATGTTGAACAGCACCAGTCCCAGTACAGATCCTTGGGGCACCCTGCTATTTACCTCTCTCCATTTTGAAAACTAACCATTCATTCCTACCCTATTTCCTATCTTTCAACCTATTACTGATCCCTGAGAGGACCTTCCCTCTTATCCCATGACTCCTTGCTTTGCTTAGGAGCCTTTAGTGAGGGACCTTGTCAAAGGCTTTCTGAAAGTCCAAGTACACTATATCCACTGGATTCCCCTTGTCCACATGTGTTGAAACCCTCAAAGAATTCTAATAAATTTGTGAGGCATGATTTCCCTTTACAAAAGCCGCGTTGACTCTTCCCCAACATATTGGGTTTATCTACATGTTGTGACAAAGTTCCTCCTTGATCTTGAAAAAAGAAGAACAGGAGTACTTGTGGCACCTTAGAGACTAACAAATTTATTAGAGCATAAGCTTTCGTGGACTACAGAAGAAGTGGGCTGTAGTCCACGAAAGCTTATGCTCTAATAAATTTGTTAGTCTCTAAGGTGCCACAAGTACTCCTGTTCTTCTTTTTTCAAGATCAAGGAGGAACTTTGTCACAACATGTAGATAAACCCAATATGTTGGGGAAGAGTCAACGCGGCTTTTGTAAAGGGAAATCATGCCTCACAAATTTATTAGAATTCTTTGAGGGTTTCAACACATGTGGACAAGGGGAATCCAGTGGATATAGTGTACTTGGACTTTCAGAAAGCCTTTGACAAGGTCCCTCACTAAAGGCTCCTAAGCAAAGCAAGGAGTCATGGGATAAGAGGGAAGGTCCTCTCAGGGATCAGTAATAGGTTG
>NC_048299.1:282112265-282123652 GCF_013100865.1 Trachemys scripta elegans | reverse complement strand
AGAGGGCAAATATACTGGTCACTGGATGAGTAGTTTTCTGTTCCCTGAGTGACCAGAGCAGGAGCTGCACTAGAGTAATCAGGAACCTGCTAGAACCAGTTAAGGCAGGCAGGCTAATTAGGACACCTGGAGCCAATTAAGAAGAAGCTGCTAGAATCAATTAAGACAGGCTAATCAGGGCACCTGGGTTTTAAAAAGGAGCTCATGTCAGTTTGTGGTGAGAGTGTGAGGAGCTGAGAGGGAGAGGGAGTGCTATGCTGCTGGAGGACTGAGGCGCACAAGCATTATCAGACACCAGAAGGAAGGTCCTATGGTGAGAATAAGGAAGGTGTTAGGAGGAGGCCATGGGGAAGTAGCCCAGGGAGTTGTAGCTGTCATGCAACTGTTACAGGAGGCATTATAGACAGCTGCAGTCCACAGGGCCCTAGGCTGGAACCCAGAGTAGAGGGCGGGCGGGCCTGGGTTCCCCCCAAACCTCCCAATTGACCTGGACTGTGAGTTCTTCCAGAGGGGAAGGTCTCTGGGCTGTTCCTCAACCCACATGGTGAATCTCTGAGACAAGAAAATTCGCCAATAAGCGCAGGACCCACCAAGATAGAGGAGGAACTTTGTCACAGTACGGCTTGTTACTCTGAGTGAAGTTCACACTTTAAGCACTGATATTTGTGATTTTAAGTGAGTCTTAAATGAAGTGGCTAACAACAGTCAGGAGGAGGTCACCCGTTTTGTTATTTTCTGTTTGTTTATTTTGGGTGAGGAAATAAGCACAAGAAAGCAGAAAAATGAGTACCAGTGAGGCAGCTACAAAACTAGAGCTGGCCAGACTGGAAGTGGAAGAGAAGGAAAAGGACTGCGAGTTTCAAATGTGGCAGGCAGAAGTGAGGCTCAAAGAAGAGGAGGCTGCTCACAGAAGGGCCATGGAAGAAAAAGAAAGAGAGAGAGAGCGAAAACACCAACTGGACCTGCTAGACAAGCAGAACTGGAACGCCCCGACCCCAATAACTCCCATCACTCCAAAAATCCACCAGTGGGAACACTTATGTCCTACATACAGTGAGGAGGACAATATTGCTGAATATCTGACTACCTTTGAAAGGCTGTGTGTAATATATGAAATCCCTGATGATGAGAGAGTTCCTACCCTGATTGCGAAATTAACTGGTAAAGCTTGAAATGTATTCAATGGATTGAAGATGCTTTAGACAATTGTAAATTTGAAGATACTGTTTTGCGAAGTCTTCAGTTTACCCCTTAAACATACAGAGTTAAATTTAGGAATCTCACGAGGGATATTGGTGTGAGTAATGGGGAATATGTAAACAAAATGAAAGATTTGTTGGGAAAATGGGTGGGGGTAAAGAGGTGGCAAGTTTTGAGGGAATGTTGGATCTTGTTGCTCAAGAGCATTTCCTAGGCGTGTGTCAGACTGATGTCAAGCAGTGTCTATAGGACAAAGATGTAAAGTCTGTGGATGAGGTGGCTTTTTTAGCTGATGCCTTCGAACAGAATCAGATGTCTATTGAGGGCAGGCCACAGAAAAAGGGGTTTAAAACTGGTGGGAAGGGAGGATCCCATTTTGCCCCTAGGAAGAGAGAAGGGGTCTGGAAGTCTAAACATTCTCTTACCCAAAAACATTCCTCTACTGGTAATTCCTATCCCAAATCTCCTGTAAAAGCAGAAGAGGCCACAAGGTGTTATCAGTGTTTTTCCACTGATGACCTGAGGAATAAATGCCCTGTGCTAGGAGGAAGCAGGCAAACAATAGCTCATGTTAGTTCTGCTGTCCTCACCACAGAAACCCTCCAAGCAATTGAAACCTGTCATATTGGTTCTGTGAAGTTAGCCTCTACAGAGCCAGATATGGAGCATGTTAAGGCTGTCCAAATTAATGGCAGGGAATACTTGGGGCAGAGGGATACAGGGACCCAGATCTCTCTGGTTAAGCAGAGTGTGGTCCCAAAGGCGAGTATGTTGCCTGGCCAAATGGCAGAGATTGTGGGGGTGGGCGAAAGCAGATTCCTCATATCACTAGCTAAAATCCATGTGGTTTGGGAAGGTTTGGAATATGTTTTGACTGTGGGGGTAATGGAACACCTCCTAGTCGACCTGCTCCTTGGTAATGATTTTTTCCGTGTAGCCCAGGTTAAAGTATTTGCCTGCAGCAGGAGGGCGTGTTATGCTGGGAACCAAGAGGGAAAGGGTAAGGTCTCAGGAACTGGGAGAGAGTCTCCTTGATTCTTCTGCAGCTGGGGAAAGCCACATGCTTCCAGGGGGGAGGGTGGTTGAGACCAACTCCTGCAGTGCAGATGGAGGCAACACCACCTGAGGAAGGACTGTCCAGGTTATTAACTGCCAGCAGGTTGCAGCTGAACCAGAGGTCTGCAGCTGAACAAAAGACAGCTCCCTCCCTAGGGAGCACAGAGAAATGTGTCTTAGGAAGGGGCCCAGAGGAGGAAACTAGGGAAGGAATAGTGCGGGTACAGGAACGTTTCCTCATCAGTCACTTGGGGCAGGAGGCCCAGGACACTAGGAGGATGGCTGGGTCAGCATCTGTGCACCCAGGCACTCAGCCTGTGACCCGGGTTTTGAGAAGGAACTGTGTACCTGACCTCCTGGATGGGAGCAGTCACACAGCTAACTTCTGAGGGACAGAGAAAGGGGTGACGGAGGGCACCCCAATCCAGGTCCCATTTTTCAGGATGCTATTTCTGATAAGTATCAGAGGGGTAGCTGTGTTAGTCTGGATCTGTAAAAAAGCAACACAGAATCCTGTGGCACCTTATAGACTAACAGATGTATTGGAGCATAAGCTTTCATGGGTGAATATACACCTCATCAGACGCGAAGTGGGTATTCACCCACAAAAGCTTATTTCTGATAAGTTTATGGAAAGTAACCGTGTCTCTTTACATCAAGATGCAGCTCCAACACTTGTCATAGCAGAGGAGTTGGAACCAGGAAATTGCCAGGTGGTAGTTTGTGAGAATGCAAACGGCCCAACTGACAGAGAGGGGGGTGTTTTCCCCAAGGCTGGTGAGACACACAGAGCAGTTCTGGGAAAGCTGCTGGAAAAAGGTGCATCTGATCAAAGGGTAAACACACATAGCCCAGAGAGCACAGATCACAGCCCTCTAGGGGGAAGGGAAGGACCCAGTGCTGGGAGTGGGAAACACCGGGTAACCCCAAAAGGGGAGCTGGATTTTCTGCATATGTAAACTCCTGGGGTTAGGAGACCACTCCCCAAGGACCAGCCAATGCGCAGGATCCCTCTGAACATCTATCTTGCCAGACCCTGCGGCACCAAAATTCCAGAAACATGATTAAATTAAGAGCCCACACAGAGGGGAACACTGGAGGGAAGGAAAAGCCAGTGACTGATTACATGGGTAAAGAACAAACTAACCTCACACCAGACTATCTGAACAGATGGCATGGTATCATAAAGATACTTGTAAATGCCCATCTGAAATAAAAAAATTGGTATTAATGTTAAGTTTTGGGGATAAGAATTTTGACACAGATGTTAAACTTTACAATAATGCTACTTTTCAATTAATACCTGCAAACAGGTTTAAAGCTTATCACAGCAGAGAAACCATAAAAACCTGGTTTGCTGTGTGTGAATGGGGAAACTGAGGCATGCTGCCTCATTGCTTGATGGCTGGGTACCAAGAGAACTATAACACAAACTGCCTTCGAGCTAATCAGTGACTAACCCTCTTGCAGTAAACTAAGGGGGGAGGTGTGACAGTCTATCCCTTGGGGAAGCGTGCTGTAACACCCATATTCCTCATTTTCATATAATCCTGATCTTACATATAACGCATGCCTTGTAAGGTATCAGGGGAAAGGTTATGATCTGCTGAAAGTCAGTTCTCTATCCATATATGTATATCATTAATGCATATGAGAATTGTGTTGTATGGTTGTCACTAAAACATGCTGTAAGTTGGGGGAATCATCCAGATATTAGCTCCCAAGAGGCAACAACAAGGAAAGTAACCAACACCCAGGCGGGGTGTCAAACAGCCCATCAGCAGCCATTGTCCAGCAAGGGAGCTAGAATGTAATGACTCACCTGCATGAGGCCACAACAGGGAATTGCTCAACTTTGCTTGAAGAGATTCAGAAATGCTCACCTGACTCTGAAAGGGGGGGGAGGAGGCAAAGCCAAGAGGGAAGAAAGGACATGATAAAAGGGAAAGATCTTTGCCATTCATTCTCTCTCTCTCTCTCTCTCTCTCTCTCTCCCACCTACATCTACAGACATGACAACAAGCGACTGAAGCGCTGATCAAAGGGGAGAGCCTGACTGAAGAGCAACCAGACAGCCTGTGGTGAGAAGCATCTAAGTTTGTAAGGACATTGAAAGTATTACAATCAGATTAGAATGCGTTTTGCTTTTATTTCATTTGACCAAATCTGCTTGTTATGCTTTGACTTATAATCACTTAAAATCTATCTGTGTAGTTAATACATTTGTTTGTTTGTTCTCCCTGAAGCAGTGCATTTGGTTTGAAGTGTGTCAGACTCCCCTTGGGATAACAAGCCTGGTACATATCAATTTCTTTGTTAAATTGATAAACTCATATAAGCTTGCAGCATCCAGCGGGCATAAATGGACACTGCAAGACGGAGGTTCCTACGGTTGTATCTGGGAGGGGAAATATTGGCTAGTGTCATTCGCTTGCAAGTAGCTGGGAGCAGCTTACATGCCAGAGGCTGTGCGTGAACAGCCCAGGAGTGGGGGCTCTCACAGCAGAGCAGAATAACGCTGGTTCCCAGAGTCAAGGATTGGAGTCAGGCGGCTCCAGGCACCAGCACAGCAAGCGCGTGCCTGGGGCGGCAAGCCGCGGGGGGCGGCTTGTCAGTCATTGTGAGGGCGGCAGGCAGGTGGCTTTCGGCAGCATGCCTGCGGGAGGTCCGCCGGTCCCGCGGCTTCGGCAGCAATTCGGTGGCGGGGACGCCAATGGTGCGGCAGCGGCGGATCTCCCACAAGCATGCTGCCGAAAGTCGCCTGCCTGCCATGCTTGGGGAGGCAAAAAACATAGAGCCACCCTGATTGGAGTGACCTAGCAGATCACCGGCCCAGATAACACCAGAGGAGAACGTCACATCCATCACTTTTTGTCTACTTGGAAATTAACCATGGAAAACAAGTCAAGTTGTTTTCAACAGATGAATGATATGAACAAGTGCAAGAGAATCAGACAGAACCTGGATTAATCCAAGCAAAAAGGACCCACTGATATGATTCAAGGGCTGTTGAAATCGTGCTTGCTAACAACAGAGGATGTGGAGCCAGAAATTGATGAACCAAAATTGCTGTAGTGGATATTAGGCCTAATTGGTGGACAAAATAATGAAGGGATGGGCTTTGCTGCCCCCTTTTGTCCTTTGGGGGCGGTTCTTAAAAGGAGATTTTGAAGAAAAATAAAAAACTCACCTCATCTCCCATCCCACCTTGTATCCCAATTCATCTGGTCTTACCTAGAGTTTCTATATTTCAGGTTCCCAAAAAGCCATGGGGGGGAGGGAACCGAGGGCTGTGTGTACTGGGAGGGGGCATTTGCCAGGGTGCCAGAGGGGGTGTGTGTGTGTGTGTGTGTGTGTCTATGTGTGTACTGGGGGTATTTGGGGGGTGCTGGAGGGGTGTGTGTACTGGGAGGGGGTATTTGGGGGGTGTCAGGGGTTATTTGGGGGGTGCTGGAGGGATCTGTGTGTGTACTGGGAGGGGGCATTTGGAGGGGTGCTGGAAGGGGGTGTGATACTAGAAGGGGATATTTGGGGGATGCTGGAGGGGTATTGGGGGGGGGGATGGAGGGGTGTGTGTGTACGGGGAGTGAGTATTTGGGGGTGTGTGGGAGGGGGAGCTGGGGGATGCTGAAGGGGTACCTGGGGCCTCACTCTCAAGGTGGGGGGCAGTGTCACTCCCTGTCATGTTGGCAGGGCGGCTGGCACAGCACCAGGACGCAGCACCAGCTCGTCAGTCAGTGCCTCCCTTTGGGCCTTTCCCCCTCCCCAGGGCTGGGCTGGGCCTGGGTGGGAGCTGGCAGCTGCGGTTGCAGGGGAGGGACCAATCGGGTCATGGAGACGGCTCTTTCTGAGCTGCAACGTCTGCTTGCAAAAACCCCAGACGTTGCCTTTCATCTGAAAAATCTGCCCAGCCTGAGGGTGGAGGATCCAAAAAGAGGAGGTGTCTGGGAACCCCTGGACGTAGGGTAACCCTACTCTCAGTTCACCTTCCCCGAGCCCAGCCCAGACGGACGGAGCTGCCTGAAAGGCGTCCTTCTGCAGGGGAGGCCACCAGGCCTTGCTCTGCTTCTAGGAACTTTGTTTTTCACGGTGAGGTCTGAAAGTCATCAGGGCTCCATGATGCCCACGCTCAGCCCTTTGGGGGACACCCAATTGCCAGCACCCCAAAGGCACAGGAGCTCCTGCTCGGTTCCCTTTCTATCAGGTTACTTTCTGCCCGCCGCCCCCCCCCCCCCCCCCACACACACACTACTACTACTACCCCCTCGTATCCCATATCCCTCTCTCAGCGGCTCACCAGCCCCTGAAAGCCACAGCTCTGGGTCAGCACCATGCGATGACCTGCCCACCAGCCCGCCCTGGCTAGGGAGAAAAGATCCAACCAAATGACATTTCTGACTGGAGTGGGAACCAGGGTCCAAGCACCAAGCTCTGTGGTCCACCCGTGGCTGACCAGCCGGCCCGTGTTCCACAGACTTCAACAAAAGCCGGATTCCCCCCTTTGCTATCACAGAATCATATAGAACCATAAGGTTAGAAGGGACCACAAGGGTCATCCAGTCTAACCCCCTGCTACAGTGCAGCATTTGTTGGGTTTAAGCTAGCGCAGACACACAGCTCCAGCCTCCTTTTGAAACCTCCAGCCAAGGAGCTTCCACAGCCTCCCTTTCCTACCTCTCCTCCAACTTGTATCATCAGCCTGTCTGTTAGAAACAGGGGAAGTGCAAACCCTTCCCACATCAGGACAGAGTAAAGTTAGCCCTTCCTTTTCATCAAGGAAAGATTATTCTGGAAATAAGGGACTCTGATATTTTACTTCCAAAAGGAGAGAGAGAATCAAGGGAGATTATGCTAGGCTGGGGAAGACGCTCAAGGAGATAGAGGCTCAGATTATCTTTAGTGGGATTCTGCCCGTTCCGAGGGAAGGGCAGCAAAGGGCTGATAGGATTGTGAGAATAAATAGTTGGCTAAGAGAGTGGTGCTATAAGGAGGGCTTTGGGATGTATGGCCACTGGGAGGCTTTCGGGGACAGGCACCTGTTCTCGCGGGATGGGCTTCACCTGAGTAGGGAAGGAAATAGACTTCTGGGAGGGAGGCTGGCTCATCTTATCAAAAGAGCTTTAAACTAGGAAGTTTGGGGAGAAGGTTGGGAGATGCACAGTTAATCTCCACGCCAGATTCCAGTATGGAAAAGGTGAGTAAAATGAGAGGAGACATAGCCGGGGAGATGAGATTGGACATAGGAAGGACAGGGGGGACGGACGCAAGGAGGCCCGCAACTTATAGTGCTACGAATGGGAGACAGGCTAAACGACATACATTAGGGTGTTTATACACCAATGCCAGAAGCCTAGGTAATAAAATGGAGGAATTGGAGCTCTTGGTCCAAGAGCTGAAACCAGATATCGTAGGAATAACAGAAACGTGGTGGAATGGCAGTCACGACTGGAACACAGGTATGGAGGGGTATGCGCTGTTTAGGAAAGACAGGAACAAAGGTAAAGGTGGGGGGGTGGCATTGTATGTCAATAGTGAAATAACCTGTAAAGAAATAATAGTTGATGGATTAGATAACACAGAGTCCGTCTGGGCAATACTCACACTGGGTAATAGGACTACTAGAGCCTCTCCGGGGATAGTGCTCGGAGTGTGCTATAGACCGCCGGGATCGACCCAGGATATGGATAAGGAACTATTTAATGTGTTTAGAGAAGTAATTACTAATAGAAACTGTGTAATTATGGGGGACTTTAACTTCCCAGATATAGATTGGGGCACAAACGCTAGTAGTAATAATAGGGCTCAGATGTTCCTAGATGTGCTTGCTGATCAATTCCTTCATCAAGTGGTAGCTGAACCGACGAGGGGGGAGGCCATTTTAGATTTGATTCTGGTAAGTAGTGAGGACCTCGTTGAGGAAGTGGTAGTGGGGGACAATTTGGGCTCCAGTGATCATGAGCTAATTCGGTTTAAAATACATGGGAGGAGTAACAGAATTAAGTCAAAGACTAGGGTTTATAATTTTAAAAAGGCCAATTTTAACAAATTAAGGGGACTGGTAAGGGAAGTGGATTGGGCAAACGTATTAATGGATCTAAAGGCAGAAGAAGCCTGGGATTACTTCAAGTTAAAGATGCATGAGCTGTCAGAGGCCTGCATTCCAAAAAAGGGAAAAAGATTACAAAGCAGGAGATTTAGACCGAGCTGGATGAGCGACCGACTCAAAGGGGCGATTAGGAAAAAACAGAAAGCGTACAAAGAGTGGAAGAGGGGAGGGATTAGTAAAGAAACTTACCTTAGCGAAGTCAGAGAATGTAGAGATAGAGTGAGAAAGGCCAAAGGCCGTGTAGAGTTGGACCTAGCGAGGGGAATTAAAAGCAATAGTAAGAGGTTTTACAGCCATATAAATAGGAAGAAAGCAAAGAAAGAAGAAGTGGGACCGCTGAAGACTATTGCCGGAGAGGAGATTAAAGACAATCGAGGCATGGCGCAATATCTCAATGAATATTTTGCATCGGTGTTTAATGAGGCCAATGAAGGTATTAGGGATACTAGCACCACTACAGAGGGGCATTCAGGATGGGGAATTACCGTATCCGAGGTAGAAACAAGACTTGAATGCCTTAATGGGGCTAAGTCGGGAGGACCGGACGATCTTCATCCGAGAATATTGAAGGAATTGGCGCGGGAAATAGCAGGCCCATTAGCGATAATATTTAATGAATCTGTAAACTCGGGGGTGGTCCCGTTAGACTGGAGAATAGCTAATGTGGTTCCTATTTTCAAGAAAGGGAAAAAAAGTGATCCGGGTAACTACAGGCCTGTTAGTTTAACATCTGTAGTGTGCAAGGTGTTAGAGAAAATTCTGAAAGAGAAACTAGTTGAGGACCTGGAGGTTAGTGGCAATTGCGATAAATTACAACATGGTTTTACGAAGGGCAGATCGTGCCAAACGAATCTGATCTCCTTCTTTGAGAAAGTAACGGATTTATTAGATAAGGGAAATGCGGTGGACCTAATATACCTGGATTTCAGTAAAGCGTTTGATACTGTACCCCATGAGGAATTATTGGTTAAACTGACAAACATGGGGATCGATATGAAAATCCAGAGGTGGATAAGGAATTGGTTATTGGGGAGAATGCAGCGGGTCGTATTAAAGGGTGAACTGTCGGGTTGGAGGGAGGTTACTAGTGGAGTGCCTCAAGGTTCGGTTTTGGGACCCATTTTATTTAATCTATTTATAACTGACCTCGGAACCGATTGCAGGAGTGGGCTGATAAAGTTTGCGGATGATACGAAGGTGGGAGGCGTTGTAAATTCGGAGGAGGATAGGGATATCCTGCAGGGAGACTTGAACGAGCTTGTGAATTGGAGTATCAGGAATAGGATGAAATTTAATAGTAAAAAGTGTAAGGTGATGCATTTGGGGATGACTAATAAAAATTTTAGTTACAAGATGGGGACGCATTGGTTAGAAGTAACGGAAGAGGAGAAGGACCTAGGGGTCCTCGTAGACCGCAGGATGACTATGAGTCGACAATGCGACGTGGCGGTGAAAAAAGCCAATGCTGTCTTGGGATGCATTAGGCGAGGTATATCTAGTAGGGATAAGGAGGTCCTGCTTCCGTTGTACAAGGCGCTGGTGAGACCTCATTTGGAGTACTGTGTGCAGTTCTGGTCTCCCATGTTTAAAAAAGATGAACTCAAACTGGAACGGGTGCAGAGAAGGGCCACTAGGATGATCAGAGGAATGGAAAACCTGTTGTATGAAAAGAGACTAGAGGAGCTTGGGTTGTTTAGTCTGACAAAGCGAAGGCTGAGGGGGGATATGATTGCTATCTTTAAATATATTAGAGGGATTAATACGAGGGAGGGAGAAGAATTATTCCAGCTTAGTACTAATGTGGATACGAGAACGAATGGATATAAACTGGCCGTGGGGAGGTTCAGGCTTGAAATTAGACGAAGGTTTCTGACCGTCAGAGGGGTGAAATATTGGAACGGCCTTCCGAGGGAAACGGTGGGGGCGACGGACCTGTCTGGTTTTAAGATTAAGTTAGATAAATTTATGGAGGGAATGGTTTAATGGTATAACATAGTAGTCAAGGAAAACCAAGAAATGGTAGGTAAATTGTATAATGGCTCACGGGGTCAGGCTGGAGACTCTTGCCTATATGCTCGGAGTCTTACTGATCGCCATATTTGGGGTCGGGAAGGAATTTTCCTCCAGGGCAGATTGGCTGAGCCTCTGGAGGTTTTTCGCCTTCCTCCGCAGCATAGGGCAGGGATCTCTAGCAGGAGGGTTTCTGCCGATTGAAGTCACCTAAAACGGGATTGGGGACTTCAACAGCAGAGTCCAGGGAAGGGGTAGGGACGGTTTTATGGCCTGCAGCATGCAGGGGGTCAGACCAGATGATCATAATGGTCCCTTCTGACCTTAAAGTCTATGAGTCTATGAGTAATCACTCAATTTCAGCTTCAATATGAAGTGCTGGTTTAAATTTCTTGTTCTTTCTTGTGTTTGATCAAATAAACGTTCAGCTTTAGAATGAACACTTTGGGGTGTTTGGCAAGGAGCCAAGTAAAACCAAAGTCTCCGTAGAACTCCTCCCCCGAACCTGAATATCACTGAATTTTCATGTTGGACAGTGAAAACGTTCATAAACACCTCTAACTCTTCTGGCCCTTGAGATTAATACATGTCCCACTGTGGGGTCACGCCCACGGGGGTTCAGATGTGAGGAGAGGGACACTCAGGTCTAAAGCTGAAGGGATGGACAGGCTAGGAGAGATGACAGGGGAGACACTCACCATTTGCAAATACCCTGTGCCAGACTGCAGGGCGGGAGCAGGTCCAGACCAGGAACAGCAGAGAGATGGCAGGAGGGAGACAGGCAGAAGGGAGATGTTAACTCCAAACCACAGCATTCAGTGATGCACCCAGATGCCTGCAGTCACTCCCCTCACCCTCCCAGGCCAAAGCCAGCCACCCACCCACCCACCCTGCCTGTAGGTCACTCCCCTCACCTGCCCAGGCCAGAGCCACCCACCCTGCCTGCAGGTCACCCCCCTCACCTGCCCAGGCCAGAGCCACCCACCCACCCACCCTGCCTGCAGGTCACCCCCCT
>NC_048299.1:282090343-282112260 GCF_013100865.1 Trachemys scripta elegans | reverse complement strand
GCCACCCACCCACCCTGCCTGCAGGTCACCCCCCTCACCTGCCCAGGCCAGGGCCAGCCAGCCACCCAGCTGCCTATGGGTCACTCTCCCACCACCACCGGGGCCAGAGCCAGCTAACGCACCTACCTACGGAACACCCCATGCACCCACCCACTCGGCTCCCTGCTAGTCACACCCCCCTACTCCCACCCGGACCAGAGGTCCCCCCAGACCTGGCTCCCTGTGGGTCACCTGTGACGGAGTCTTCACCTCATACAAGCCAGAAAAGACCAATTTAGCTCACATGCTGTGCCTCCCTGGAGGGGCACTAGGGCCTGGTAAAGCCTAGCTGGAGATGAAGCCCAGCTGGGGAGGAGCTGGGACAGGATTATTAAGCTGATGTGGGAGCAGGAGGCAGCTGCAGAAAGGGAGCTGGTCAGGGACAAGGGGGAAGTCCAGGGGAGAGTTAGCCCTGGCCTCATGCCTTGGACTAGAGCAGTGTTTCTCCACCGGGAAGCCTGGGGGTCACGGGACAGGCTTGGGGGAGGGGGGGTCGCAAGCAGGGCTGGCATTAGGGGCTAGGAAGCAGGGCAATTGCCCGCAAAGCTAATTTACATGTTTCAGCCCCACGCCCCACAGGGCTGATGCCCGAAGCCCCAAGCTTAAGGTAGGGGGTTGCAATTTTTTCTAGTAGGGGGTAACAATTTTTTTTAAAGTCCACAGGGGGTGGCCAGCACAAAAAGACGAGAAACACTGGACTAGAGAATCTGGCAAGAGGCCGAGAGAGGCGAAGTAGCCACAGGGAGCAATGGCAAGCCCCGAGATAGACCAGGAGATGGAGAGGTGGGGTAGGAAGGAGCTCAGGGAAACAGCAACAAGGACTGAGACTGAGCAGGCCTTGACTGCTAGTCAAAGAGTCCCAGAGCTAGAACCTGGAGCTGTGGGTGGGCCCAGATTTCCCTACCAGCCAATGGGATACAACTGAGGTCTATAAAATCATAAACAGTATATGAAGAAAGTGAACAAGGAAGTGTAATTTACCCTTCACATAACACAAGAACCTAGGGTCACCCAGTGAAATTAACAGGCAGCAGGTTTAAAACAAACAAAAAGGTATTTCTTCACACACCACACAAGCTGTGGAACTCGCTGCCAGGGGTGTTGTGAAGGCCAAAAGTATAACTGGGTTCAAAAGAGAATTAGATAAGTTCATGGAGGATGGGTCCATCAATGGCTATTAGCCAAGATGGGCAGGGATGCAACCCCATGCTCTGGGGTCCCTAAATCTCTGACTGCCAGAAGTTGGGACTGTACCACAGGGAACAGATCACTTGATAAATTGTTCTGTTCACTCCCTCTGAAGCATCTGACACTGGCCACTGTCAACAGAGAAGATACTGGGCTATATGGACCATTTGTCGACTCACTATGGCTATTCTTATGTTCTTGCTCAATATATGCAGATAGATCATCCCCTCCACCTCAAAAAAAGCAGAAGAGTAGAGACAGCATATTGTGTACCAGAATCAGGAATTAGTATATATAAAAGAATATCTGATTTTATAGCTGCCATGACAGCGGGACTAGTAGCAATAATGCCAGCGTTAATTTGTACAGCCAGCAGCAGCAGCCATTTTTTCTGAAGAAGTATCAGACCTCAGGGAATAAAAAGGTGCCTCCGTATGTGGAAGTGATTTAATCAATGAAATGACATGCACCATGTAGCACTAGCCGGGATCCCCGTGCACGTCGAGGTAACGGGATGAAATGGCAGACAAAAGAGCTACAGAAATATCCTTGAATAAACAGGAATTTGAAAACTTAGTACAGGAAAATTTAAAAGAGGAATGGCCAAAAATTTGGATCAATGGGAAGAAAAGGCATAAGACTTTCTGCGTTGTGCTCTAGAGTTGAGGATAACAACACGCCTCAGGGTCTGAGCAGGAAAAATGAAGTAATTTTGTTTAGGGCAGTAACTGGCCATTCTGATTTTTAAACAAAAATCTTTTTCGAATACATGAAACACAAAGATGGACTATGGGAGCGTGGGAAAGGAGAGGAAACAGCTGATCACCTGTTATGGTACGCCAGGGCTTTGAGAAAGAAAAGGAAAAGCTTTTTGAGAAATGTCAATGGCTTACGGAAAGAAATTACATGAGGTTATTAAGTACAAATATCAGGAAATGGGGGGTAGCATTAGAAAGGGGCAGAATGAGAGAATACAAACAGCTAGGTGTTTAGTAACTGGAGTTGGTGGCAGGTAGTGACCACCCAGCAAGTCTGTTTCGCTGGCTGGGAAGGGGGGGCAGAGAAAGGAGGAGGCTGCAGAGAAGGGGCCTATAGGCACTCGCTAGGAAGAACAAGAGCTGGTCAGGTACCAGGAGGAAGTCCAGGGAGAGTAAGCCCTGGAGCCCTGCCCTGGACTAGGGAGTCTGGCAAGAGGCCAGAGGGGTGAAGTAGCCATGGGGGCAGACATGCACCAGAGCCACCCACTCAACCCCCTGAGTTCACATCTCTTAGCTGGGGGAAGTCTCTCCACACGGACCATGCACCCTGGCAGCAGAGGTAGGAAGCGGCCCTCTGCCCAGTACCTGAGCCGATCTTTATGAGGCCGTTGTGCTGGATGAAGACAGTGTCGCTCGTCAGGTTGCCGTGGATGATGGGCGGATCGCAGGAATGCAGGAAGCTGTGGGAAGATCAGAGCCCCCCTGAAGTGTTACCAGCCTGCTGGGCACGACATGGCAAGCCAAGCAACAGAGGTGGAGAGGAGGCTCACCTGAGAGCAGAGAGGATCTGTGTGCACCAGCGCTTCCAGGCCTAGAGGAGAGATCAGAGCGCCCCATCAGATAGGGAAGCCCCATCACAGCCTGTCTAGTCCCCAGACAGCAGAGCAGGATCATCCCCTCCAATCTGCTCTGCAGGGCTTTGTGTGAACATCCTCTGTGCCAGGCCCGTGCCCCTTCTCCCACAGGGAGGGACCACTCACTAGCAGCAGGGTCCCAGACATGGTCCCTTTGGAGAAGGCCTGTATCAAGCAGGAGGCCAGAGCACACAGATGGGCCATATTAGTCTCCCCTGCAGCAGCTATCTGAAAAAATACTAGCTAGGCTGAGAACCTAGCAGTCCATGATTCTTAACCGGAGGAACTGGGGGCCTGGGACAGCACTCAGAGAAAACAAGTGGCTTAAAACCCACGTGACTTGGTTCTTCTTTGGTCCCATCACCGGAGCATCACAGACCCCAGTGGATTTATCCTCACCACTAGGGAGGTATTACCCCCATGTCAAAGGTCAGGAACTGAGGCACAGAGACAAGAGACTTGCCCATGCTCATACAACAAGTTATTGTCACAGAGGGAAAGAGAACCCAGGGCGTCTATGTCCCAGGCCAGTGCCATGACCACAAGCCCATTGTTCAGATTTGAAGGATTGGGGGTGGCCTCTTCCCTCTCCGGAAGTATAATTCTGTCTCCATGGGAACAGGTTTCAGAGTGGTAGCAGTGTTATTCTGTATCAGCAAAAACAACAAGGAGTCCTTGTGGCACCTTAGAAACTAACAAATTTATTTGAGCATAAGCTTTCGTGGACTACAGCCCACTTCATCAGATACATGAAGTGGAAAACACAGGAGTGGTATAAATACATGAAAGGATGGGAGTTGCCTTACCAAGTGTGAGGTCAGTCTAACGAGACAATTCACTAAACAGCAGGATACCAAGGGAGGAAAGATAACTTTTGAAGTGGTAATGAGAGTTGTTACCCGGGGTTCTTTCAACCCAAAGCTCTTGGTATCTTTTATTCTGTGCGAGGAGGCGTCAGGAAATAAATCAGGGGAGACACGGCCGTCCGACCGATAGATGTCTGGCACAAACAGGACAACACAAGAGTGCTTTCACTTAAAGCTAAACTTTACTAGTCTCAAGCACTTACACACGTCCGCAACAGGTTAGTAAAACACCCCCAACCCTCGATAATTACCGAAGCTGAGAGTGGCTCTCGAGTGGCACAGTGGCAGCCCGTCTGTCGGTGGGGAACACAAGATGCATCCAGAGGGAGAGACCAGTCCCCAAATGAGTCCCCTTATTTATACATTAGTAATAGAATGATATGTCCCTTAAAGAAACCTGGTTAAGTAAGCAGTTTCAAGCAAGAGGTTCCTTCTGATTATTGATTAACCAGGTGTGGGTTTTTCCAGAGTCTGCAGCTCTGAGACCCCAATAGACATTCCTGCTTTTAAAATGCATGTATCAGCAACTTCAACACAATTCTTATCAGGAAGAACGCGGGGTCAAGCTGTCCCTTCCGTGGCACCCCAAAACCCCTCCCCTCCTGCCTTGGTCAAGCTGAGTTTGCTGAATAGCCAATTTACAGCCTGCTGACTAGGTTGCTTTTTAACAATAAGCCATTGTGGTTTTAGGCACTTTACTGGTTTGCCAAAGTCTCCCCATACAGAGTGGCCCATTTCAGACAGTTGACAAGAAGGTGTGAGTAACAGTAGGGGGAAATTAGTGTTGGGGAAAATAGGTTTAGGTTTTGTAATGACCCAACCATTCCCAGTCTTTATTCAGACCTAAACTGATGGTGTCCAGTTTGCAAATTAATTCCAGTTCTGCAGTTTCCCGTTGAAGTCTGTTTTTGAAGTTTTTTTGTTGAAGAATTGCCACTTTTAAGTCTGTTATTGAGTGTCAGAGAGACTGAAGTGTTCTACTGGTTTTTGAATGTCTTTCCTCCCTTGGTATCCTGCTGTTAAGTGAATTGTCTTGTTAGACTGAGCTCACACTTGGTAAGGCAACTCCCATCCTTTCATGTATTTATACCTGCTCCTGTGTTTTCCACTCCATGCATCTGATGAAGTGGGCTGTAGCCCAGGAAAGCTTAGGCCCGAATAAATGTGTTAGTCTCTAAGGTGCCACAAGGACTCCTCGTTGTTTCTCCATGGGAAGGCTCCTGATCAAGAGTCCTCTCCCTACAGCATGACTCTGGGGTTGCTGAGTTCTGCTCTAGGAGGTGCCAGAGTTAGCAGTGGGTTGTCCCCAGTGGCTTTTATGGTGAGATCTTGCTCTGGTTGGACGGGTCCAAAGACTTCACACTGATGAGAGCCACAGGCTGTGCTTAGGGACCCCTGGATGTTCCTATCCCCAGACACCCCTAGGGAAGCTCTGCTCTTAGTCCCCAATTCTGATCAAGCCGCCACCCCAAGCAGCAAGCAGAGGGTTTGTGCTACTCACAGCTTATCCCTACATGCCCATCTGTACCTGATGCCTGTTCCACAGAGAGGGTCTTCGCTTCAGGGGCCTGGGGCACTAAGCTACCCGCCCATTACAGACCCTCCCAGACAGGGTGAGGAATCCTACCCGAGCATTCATGGCCTTGTGGTTTTTCTTGGTTTTCTTCAGGAACTGTTTCAGGCTCCCCGAGGACACGTATTCTGTGATGAAGATCACCTGGTGGAGGGGGAGGGAGGTGTCAGCGCAGCCACTGCCCCAGGGAGTCAGAACAGCCTCCCTGCAGCCCAGCTGGGGTCTCCTGGGTCTGCACCAATATTAGGCACCCAGGGCCTCTATCTGACACAGGGCTTAAAAGCTGCACCCCTTGGTGCAGCACTGGCCAGGGAAGACAGCAAGAACCAGAACAGGATTTCTGTGCACCTCTGGGAAGGGGGAGGAGGAGAAGCACCTGCGTCAGGATCCCCTTCTGGTAGGCACTGGCATCCCCGCCCTGGGGCACCTCCCCTGTCCCGGTGTCCTGGCACCCCCTTACCCGGGCCTTGGAGTCCTTCACATCCAGCCAGTATTTATGCAACTTCACAATATTGGGATGATCCACAACCACCAGCTGCTCAAACATGGTATTGATCTTCTCCTGTGGGCAGAGGGCAAGGTGAGCAAGGGGGGCATCAGCTGGCATGTCGGGGGTGGGTCAGAGGAGCTACAGGGGAGCAGTCTGGGGGTGCAGGGCACACCAGGACCTATCTGAGGGTGCACGGGGTACTGTGGGGCCATTTGCAAGGGATAAGGGGAGGAGCTACAGGGGACTGTCTCAGAGACAAGGGGAGGAGCGACAGGAGAACTGTCTCTGAGCATGCAGGAGGCATGGGGGAGTGATCTCTGATGTTACGGGAGGCAGGGAGGCTGCCTTTAGGGGGAGGAGATGAGCAACATTTCAAGGGGAATGTACAGGCAGACGGAACCTGAGCTGTAGGCCAGCAGGGAGCTGCAGGTCTGGGGTTTCAGGGAACTGGTGAGTGGAGGAGGGAGCTTTTCCAGCCAGCTGTCCCCCCACAGGGCATGGGAGCAGAAAGGAGCCACTCACCTCGTGGGCCTTGAAGGCCTTCTTGTCTGTGAAGTGCAGCTCATTCCACACCACCTCTACGCCCTCCTCCGTGTCCATGGCCAGGAAGGTGCTCTGGATCCCAGGCATGTTCCCCTGGTTCACCTGCAAGGCACACACCTGGAGGATGAGACAGCCCAGCGACAGGCACTGGCTCGGGCCGAGTCCAGCCAGGCCTTCAGGCCCACAGCATCTGGCCAGCATGCAGAGAGAGCGGGTGAGAGGGGATGGGGGAGCTCGCAGGTCACGTTCAGGCCAGGGGAAGGATGCAGCCGGCCAAGCCCGGCAATACAGGAAGCTTGTGCATTCCCAGCCAGCCTCCGGCTCCTTTTCCTGCACATGGCAGCAGCAGTGGTGCAGCTGCTCTGGCTCCCAGATGTAAAACGGAATTGTTCTGCTGCCTCCAGTGGCTGGAACGCAGTGTCCCTGTCGCTAGGGCCTCTCTGGCCACAGACCAGGGGCTACTGCCATAGCCTGGGGGGCTACAGCCACAGCCCGGGGACACTACAGCCACAGCCTGGGGGGCTACAGCCACAGCCCGGGTGCAGCCTCTGGCCCGCCTGGCCCCTGCAGAGGGAGATGCAGGTGCAGAAGGAAGGAATGACACAGCAGTCCCAGGAACTCATTAAGAAAGGACGATGGAGCTGGGCAGGCAGCCCATGGCCCAGCTCCTGCTACAGGCAGACAAAGCGCCTCTGTTATCCCCTGGGGTCTCACAGGCTCCACGTGCTTTACACAAAGACCAGTACAGAAACCCAGGAATGCTGCCAGTCAGCCTGATCCCAAGGTCAGCTTCCTCCTCAGCCCACAGGCAGCGGGCAGAGGGCACGGGAGAGCACAGCATAGCGGCTCCAAAGCCTGGCAGGGGAAGGACGGAGGGTGCATGGACAGACACTGCCTTCTGGGCCTGAGATGACTTCATCTAATCTCACTTTCTCCAACAGCAGCCAGAGCTCACGTGGAGGCTCAACCCCTGCTCCCCGCTGGGCGCTCTGGGTGATCACAGAGGCCAGCTCCCCAGGGAGTCACAAGGGTTCGGATGGAGCAATAGGGGGAATGGGCAGGATGCTCTGTCTAGGGAAAGGTGGCAGGGGTGCACCACAACATCAGCACCCCCTCTGACTCACTCGAGGGGCCATGTTCATTCATACACTGAACCTGGGAGGAATAAACACAGAGCAAGCGACTCCCAGAAAATGGGGACAATGCCTGGAAGTAACAAAGGGAGATGGATGGAGGTGGTGAGGAGCTGTTCAACAGGAGCCATCCAGACCCGTCCCATGCAGCTTCCATCTGCGGGGGCAGGAATCTCCCAGCATCCCCCCCCTCCACACCCCTTCCCGGCCAGTGCAGCTTGCGCAGCTTTGGGGATCCTAACAGAGGCTGTTCGCAACTTGGGCTCAGGAAGTAAATGTGGGCCTGGCTCGTCCCTCGTCCCAGCCAGCCGCCCTCCCCCAGCGACGGGCCTGTCACACCGGGGCCGGCTCGTCCCTCGTCCCAGCCAGCCGCCCTCCCCCGGCGACGGGCCTGTCACACCAGGGCCGGCTCGTCCCTCGTCCCAGCCAGCCGCCCTCCCCCGGCGACGGGCCTGTCACACCGGGGCCGGCTCGTCCCTCGTCCCAGCCAGCCGCCCTCCCTCGGCGACGGGGCCTGTCACACCGGGGCCGGCTCGTCCCAGCCAGCCGCCCTCCCCCGGCGACGGGCCTGTCACACTAGGGCTGGCTCTGCTCTCATCCCAGTGTAGGCAGGGTCTGAAGGAGTTCTCCCCTGACAGCTAAATGGGAGTGGGAGAGACTTCAGGAGCAAACTGTATTTACATGAACACACCTTCTCTGCTTATATATCCAGCAGAGAGAGCGGTGTTGCTCAAAATGATCAACTTTGGCTGGTGTTGGGTTACAAATTGTCACGGAGTCCCCGGGAGATGCTCTGGAACTGCTCCCCACAAAGCCAGTCAGGACTTTGGGGAACCTCCTCTCCCTTGGAGCAGACTGTCTTCAGGGCAAGAAGCTTACACGGCTTCACCTCCTGGGTCTCTCCTGGGAGCATTCAGCATATGCCCCTCCGTGTGCTTCCCACAGCGAGTCCGCCCAGGCGGGGTCCTGGGGAAGCCAGAGGGTTCTGCACCCCCACTTCGCAGTCAGACGTGACTCTCAGCCAGCCAGTAACACAGAGGTTTATTAGATGACAGGAACACGGTCTAAAACAGAGCTTGTAGGTACAGAGGCGAATGGGACCCCTCGGCCAGGTCCATTATGGGGTTCAGAGAGCCAGACACCCACTCTCAAACCCCCTCCAGCCCCTCCTTCTCTCGGCTTTGTCTTTTTCCTGGGCCAGGAGGTCACCTGATCTCTTTGTTCACCTTTAGCTATTTCCTTGCAGGGGGGGAAGGGGCCCTGGCCATTTGTTGCCAGGGCGACAAAGTGTCAGTGATTTATGCACACTGGCCTTTCCCCCGCCACCTAGACACTTAAGAAATGCATAGGGGAAACTGAGGCACCCACACAGTATTCAGAGGAAACATTAAGAACAGTCCCACTTCGTCACACAAATCACTTTAGTACTGAATGCTAGGTAGTGAAATGCTGTTATCAATGTTGTTGCCTTTATTGTATGAATAAAGGGGAGCAGAACTGTGCTTAACCTGTCCCAAATGAGGGGTCACCCGCACCTGAAAGGACCTTGTTAAGCCAGGGGCTTGAATGCCAGACCCTGGGAAAGTAAAAGGTATGGGGCAGATCAGGGCCGGCGCAACCCATTAGGTGACCTAGGTGGTCGCCTAGGGCGCTACAATTTGGGGGACGGTGACCGCGGCGGTATTTCGGTGGCAGGACCTTCCACCGCCTCTGTGGGGGGGCAGCATTTCGGGGTGGGACCTTCCACCGCCTAGAGCAGCAGAAAAGCTGGCGGTGCTCCTGGGGCAGATGTCCCAGCTAGGAGGTATGGACTCTCCCTAAGATTCCCCAGTCTGGTTCCTCTGCACCGTTCAAAGATAGAGCTAAATAGGCTTCATTTGGAGCCTTTTGTTATGTTAAATATTTAATAAGAGCTGACATCACTTGTGGTGGGGCAGTATTTCTACCCAGCCTGCTGAGACCTAAAAATCACTATGAGACTGATCTAAAGAAGCGGCAGCAGAAGGTGACTGACAGGGGGCTGGCAAGAGCAGCTGGCTAAAGCAGTGAGCAGTGGCTGGCAGGGCATCCAGGTGGCAAGGAACAGTGGCTGGCAGGGCGGCCAGGCGGTGAGAAAAAGCGTCTGGTGGGGCACCCACAGGTGGCAAGGTACAGCGGCTGGTGGAGCACCCAGAGAGTGAGGAACAGAGCAAGTGCTCCGATGGTGGAGCAAGCCAGGTGCCTTCTTCCGGGTGGGAGGGGAACTCACACAGATGCACCTCTGAACCTAGGGTCCTCACTGACCAAGGACAACCACTGTGAGAGGGGTGTGGTGAGGAAGCCGAGGGGGGCACGGTAAAGGAACTTTTGGTTGTAGAACTCAAGAATGTGAGGCAGAAGAAGACTCTGCCTCATGCACTCTGCAGTGGGTGTCCTGCTCACAGTTTATGTTTATGAGTCCTGCTTGTGGCATTTTCCCTAATTAATGTCAGGTGACTTCTCTCCTTTCATTATTGTTTTTTTTGTACACTCAGACTCTGTGCTTGCAAGTGGGGAAGTATTGCCTCCCAGAGGCACCCAGGGGTGGTATGTAATTTCCCCAGGTTCCTGGGTGGGGGCTCGAGCTGGTTTTGTGTTGTATTGTTGAAAAGGAACCCCTAGATATTAAACCCGGTCCTGGCTGCTGCCGGCTCCATCTGACAGAAGGGTTACACCAGCCAGTGATGGGGCCTGTCACACCAGGGCTGGCTCTGCCCTCGTCCCAGTCAGCCACCATCCCTCAGTAATGGGGCCTGTCACTAGGGTTGTTGGGCGTCCAGTTTTCGACCGCAACTGCCGGTCGAAAAAGGGACCCTGGCAGCTCCGACTGGGCCGTTAAAAGTCCGGTCAGCGGCGCAGCCCCTAGGTGCATGGACAGCCAAGGAGTCTCCGTGCGCTGCCCCCGCCCCCAGTGCCAGCTCCATAGTTCCCACTGGCCGGGAACCACGACCAATGGGAGCTGCAGTGGCAGTGCCTGCGGGCGCGAAAGCAGCACGCGGAGCCTCCCTGGCCGCCCATGCGCCTAGGGGCTGCAGGGACCTGGTGGCTGCTTCCTGGGAGCCATGGTAGGTGTTGTCAGAACCCCAAAGCCCCTTCCACACCCCAACCCCAGCCCCCTCGTGCACCCCAAACCCTCATCCCCAGCCCAGAGCCTGCATCCCCAGCTGGAGCCCTCAAACGCCCCCCCCCGCACACACCCACGCGCACACACAGCCCTCTCCTGCACCTTCCCTCGACGATGGGGTCTGCCACTGTGGGGCTGGCTCTGTCCGCGTCCCAGCCAGTCGCCCTCCCTCGGCGATGGGGTCTGTCACTGTGGGGCTGGCTCTGCCCGCATCCCAGCCAGTCGCCCTCCCTCAGCGATGGGGCCTTCCACTGTGGGGCTGGCTCTGCCCGCGGCCCAGCCAGTCACCTTCCCTCGGCGATGGGGTCTATCACTGTGGGGCTGGCTCTGCCCGCATCCCAGCCAGTCACCTTCCCTCGGCGATGGGGTCTCTCACTGTGGGGCTAGCTCTGCCCGCGGCCCAGCCAGTCGCCCTCCCTCGGCGACAGGGCCTGTCACTCTGGGGCTCACCACACTGATCCAAGGGAACATGGGCAGAGCCAGGGATTTGTTATTGTCAGCAGCATGGAGCGTTTCCAGCTCCCACAGGCTTCAGCTTTAGCTCTGGGGATATGGTGACAGAGCTTGGCTGAGGGAGCTGGACCTGGGGCTCAGTAAAGCAACTCACACAATCTTAACTGGAAAATTAATTCTAAATGGGCTGGAGAAAAGCAATGCCATGGACAGAGAACTGGATACGAGGCCGTAGACAAGGGGCCTGGGTACGTAGCAATGTATTGGCTCTGTGGGAGGTGTCAAGGGGGGCCCACAGGGATGGGGGCTAGAGCTGCTCTTATATAGCAGCCTCATTAATGGCATCACAGGTCACATTTTCTAGATCTTTGGTCATTTTTGTTGCTCTCCTTTGGTCTTCTCCAATTTGTCCACATCTTTCCCAAAGTGTGATGCCCAGAACGGACACAGTACTGCAGCTGAGGCCTCACCAGTGCTGAGTAAAGCGGAAGCAGCCGGGGGAGCCACCCACAGAATAAAGATAAAACAAAATATTGAACAGCTGTCTCAATCCAGAAGCACTGCCCGTCCTGTGCCCTGCTTCAGTCTGTGATCATGAGGGCCGAAAGAAAAATCAGTCTATAATTTAAATACTGCATCATAGTGCAGAGAGAAGGTGACAATGGTCACCTTTTTAATCTCATTTCCCAACATTTCAGTGCCTCACTTTGCAGCTTCATTGTTCTGCTAATACACGTTTTTATCTGGAATTAGAGATGCAGACAGATTAATAGGCTTCACATTCCAGAGCGGGAGGTGGGGGGACAGTCCCTGTGTTTACAGCTCTGGAAAGACCCTGGCTGGGAACTCACATTCAATTGTGAGCCTCTAGAGCTGAGCAGCTCCCTCCCCTAGTCAAGAAGGGGTTTAAGAGCTCCTGTGGGCTCAGCCAGCCCTGACCCAGTGCAACTGCAAGGCTTGTCAATGCTGGAGAAGAGCAGGTCCTCGAAAGGGGGATCTCAGCTCAGGCTGGGAGGCATTCAGAACCAAACAGCTAGTGTGGAGCTCCCTGGCCCCAGGGACCAGGGGCTGCCTACTGGGGAAGTGGCTTGAGAACACCAGCCAGCCGAGCTCTCTGAGGAAACAGAGGGACCAGCTTTTCTGTATTTTTCTTTTTGGAACCCTGGGACTCAGGCTATGTCTACACTCTGGCGGTAAGTCGACCTACGCTACGCAACTCCAGCTATGTGAATAACGTAGCTGGAGTCAACGTACCTTAGGTACAGTACCCCAGGAAAGGAGCCCGGCATAACATCAGCCTAGAAGCATTACAACCTGTGAAAGGCAAGACCCAAAGGCACATGACCATGGGGGAAAGGGTCAGTCAGTAACCTGACTCCTGCAGGGTCACCTCTGGAAGATGTTGGGGGAGAAGACAGGAGTACAGGGTATTAACGGGCCCTGGTGATACCCTGAACAGCTTGAGGGAAAGCGAGGAAGTGTGAACGAGGAGTGAGAAGGCAGGTCAGGAGTTTGGGAGAGTTTGACCCTGAATCATGTGTTCCCAGGCAATGCAGGGAGGAGCAGGGCTGGGGAAGAGGACCAAAGACCCACTGTGTCCCCAGATCAGGTGCTGAGCTGGGAGATGGGCAGTGCTGGAAAGCCTCCAGGCAAGCCTGAGAGCATGGTGGCTCTGATAAGCCAACACAGCAACTCCACCCCCGCCTTGGGTGAGATAAGAGGCAGTTCTCTGGCCAGTCACATGAGCCCAGAAGCAGCCTGGTCTCTGCGATAACCCCCAGCTCCTGCCTCAGCCCATGGACTGGTGCTTCTCCACGGCTGTCTCCTGCCTCCCCCTCTGGCAGTGCTGCCAGGACTTGCTCTACCCCCTCGGCAGTGGGCTCAGCGTCTATCAATGGCTCTGCAATAACCCCAGGACCTAGCTGCCTTTCCCAGGGATAGGGTAGCCACTGCCAAATCCTAGAAACAGCCTCCAGCAGCGGGACTCGGGGGGGCCCAGGATGCCCTCCAGAGTGGCATGGAGGAAAAGGGGGTTTTGCAGACATACCATGCTGGAGCCCAAGGGAGAAAGTTAATCCATAAACCAGGAAGGGATGGAATTCATCCCTCCAGGTGCCTCCCTGAGCAGCCTGTTGGCTGTTGCTATGACATATTGGACCTTGACCTCAGACTGTTTAGGGTATGGAACAACGTAATTAAGGGCCTGTTTGCACAGAGCCAGGAGACATTTCTGAGGCCTCATCAGCCTAGGCATGCAAGATGGCAAAGTCCCGTCAACACTACACATTACAAACGAGTAAATGAGCAAATGAGGCCCCCATTTTCCAAAAAGGAAATCATACAGGAACTGCCACACTAGGTCATATGCTGAGGTAATTCCCACTCTGTGCCCACCCCAGCAACCAACAGTTCCAGTAGCTTCAAAGGAAGACGAAAGAAATGCTGAAGTGGGCAATTATGGAATAATCCTTTTCTGAATCCTGCCAAGCTCTTGGTCACAATTATACCTTGAGGCATAGAGTTCCACAGGCTAGCTAAGGACCATTTAAGAAGATTGAGCTTGGTAATTACCACACAATAAGGCTATCTCCACACCCTAGCAAAACAAAAGAGAAAATCTGTAATGGCCTTTGAGAAAGCAGAAACAATAAGCAATATAGCCAGGCTAACCTGTTCTGTGTGATCACATTACACAGTTAGCAGGCAAAGAGAACACATAAGAAAGAAAATATTTTTATTTCAGTGAAGTATTTGATCCTGCAGTTCATGAAAACATTCTCAGCAATAATTCAGACTGGCTTGGATACAGCACGGTCAGGCAAGTGCAAGGTCCCAAATAAAGGGTCATAGAAAACAGCGTGGTATTGAGCTGAGGGGAGGTGTAATGGGGGAGCAGCAGGGATCGGAGTTAGCTCTGTTGTGATTTAACATCTCCACTAATGATCAGGGAGAAGGGGGATAAACAGCCTGTTGATGACATTCACGCACAGGCAACACAGAACGGGGAGGAGCAGCGAATCCCAGTGAGGCCACAGAAATAGCATGTTAGAGCCAAGGCCAGGAAATAACAGGATGGGATTCAACCTTCGGCAACGTATCCACATCGCCCAAACCCCAGTGGGACGGAGACACTGGAGAGCAGGAGAGTCCAAGAGAGGGAGCAGGGTATGTCTACACTGCAGTTAGACACCCATTGCCTCGGGCTCCCGGGGCTCAGCTCAGGGGCTGTTTAATTGCAGTGTCGAGGGCCTGGGCCAGGGCCTGAGCCCTGGAACCCTCCCACCTCATAGGGTCTCAGAGTCTGGCCTCCAGCCCGAGTCCAAACATCTACACTGCAATGAAACAGCCCCTTAGCTGGAGTCAGCGGGTACGGGCCAGCCGCAGGTGTCTAACTGTGGTGCAGACATCCCCCAGAGGCCTTCCCTCCTAGGGCAGGGAGGGGTGCGTGTCTGTCCAGCTCCGAGGAAACACACCCACCCTAAAGCTCGGCTCCAGGCTTTCAATCCAGAGCAGGGAGGGCAGAGTCCCTCACTATCCAGTTCTGGGGAGCCCCCCCCAGACCCCACAATTTCCAAATGGTAAAGTAACATCCAGAGGCTGATGAGAAAGAGGAGCCATCTTCCAGTGGGGCTGGGGCAGCTCCCAGTGAGAACCCCACTGTTTGCCTCCACCCTTCCCCTTGGTGCGGAGTGGGATGGCTGGGACCTTCCCTCTTTATTTCCTTTCTCCCTGTGCCCCCAGCTGCCCCAGGAGACCTCTCTATTGCCTGGTGGCTGCTGGGAGAAGGGGACTGCGCCTCACTCTCTCCCCTACTCCTGAAAACAGGGGGCATGGATTTGCCCGCTCTCCTCCCTGTCTCCTGCTGCCAGGGATCCATGAAGTGGAGGCAGTGTGAGAGGAAACGTTCCCTGTGCAGACAGCAGCGTAGTACAGCACAGCAGCCCGTGATTCTGGGACAAGGCCTGGCCAGGGAGCCCCCGCTGAGGCGATTGGGGTGGCTCCAGGGGGCACTGCAAGGGATCTGGCATTGCTGAGACAGCTCTGGGATGGGTGTTGGGAGATGTGGTTAAACAGGGTCTAGGCCCAGCTAAGCAAGGTCAGAATCCCAGCTCCCACACGGAGCCAGGCTCAAGCAAGGAGCCTGCCAAGGGCCAAATCCCCTGGTGGGGAAGGATGATCCCACCTTGGGATGTCCCTGGACTTTGGCTGCCTAGAGCCGACCATTTCTTGGGTGGCATGAAGCCCCTTTGAACCCCTCCCTCACGCTCGAACCTTCCCTGGGTGTCAGCCAGGCTCCAAACATCCCAACCACGCCAACTGTCACAGGGTCCCATCTCCCCTCTTCCTGCTGCTGCCCTGCAGGACTCTTCTGAGCGGGGGGAAGCCAACTCTGCTGACAGGAGTTGGGGTGGCTGAGAGCTTCCCTTGATGCTACAGCTGGGGAGCCTGTGCTGAAACTCATGCTGGCGACAGCACCTAGAGTACAGGCAGGACGCAGGCCTGGGCACCGGGCACCAGAGAGGAAGACCTCCTGAAGCAGCTCTGGGAAGGACAGCAACAAAGATTGGCCCAAGCGGTTAAGCATTAATGGTATTTGGCAAACCAGAGGGGACCTGGGGGATTAATGAGGCTGACACACAGGGGTAGGAGGACTGCGGGGAACCCTGCCAAAGCCTGAAGGATACACTGCAGGGAATGCTTCTGCCCATAGGCATTGACTCCGTGGGTGCTCCGGGGCTGGAGCACCCATGGGGGGAAAAAAAATGGTGGGTCCAGAGCACCCACTGGCAGCCCCCCTATCAGCTCCCCCCCAGCACCTCCCACCTGCTGGTGGGCCCTCCGTATCAGCGCCTCCCCCTCCCTCCCCGTGCCTCCCGCCTGCTGCGATCAGCTGTTTCACAGCATGCAGGAGGCTGGGGGGTAGAGGGGAGGACATGGCACGCTCAGGGGGGTGGGCAGGAAGAGGCGGGGGGGGGCTTGGGGAAGGGGTGGAGTGGGGGCAGGGCCTGGGGCAGAGCCGGGGTCGAGCACCCCCCAACAGTTTGAAAAGTCGGCGCCTGTGCTTCTGCCCTGACCCCAGGGCTGAGGAGCTGGACCAGGTGGGTCCTTATCCTCTCCTTTGAGAGGGGCGGTGCAGGGAGCCTTGGGCCTGGGGCTGGCCAGACCCAGGCGGTGGGCGCTTTCCTGCTTTGCCTTTTTGCTGGAATGCGAAGTGTTTTCGTCTGAGGGAAAGTCATAGTTTTAATCCCACGTGTGGTTTATGTGGGCACCCGTGGCTCCCGCAGGAGCTGCCAGCCAGCCCTGTGTGCAATCACAGGCAGTCTGAACAGCATACAGCAGGAAGGAAAAGCCAGCAGAGAAAGTGGGGAGGAACCAGGGCAGGGCTCCAGGACGTGCTTAGGGGAGGGTCAGGCTCAGTGGGGAGGGTCAGAGTCCTTGGAACAGTGCCCAGCTGGGGAGGGCAGGCTCATATGGCACCCAGGGTGAGGTAGGCCCCAGTGCCCAGGGAACAGCGCCCCTAGGACCATGCCCTGGGAAGCTGGGAATGGACCTGGATTCATTCGATCCTCCCTTTGGTACCAAAGCCCATGTTTCACATCCTGGCAGAGTCTGCTGCATTAACAGGCAGCCGGGCAACAGCAGCTCAGCCTGCCTGCCCTGGTACACAGACCTGCCCAACGCAGGCTTTGACGCCGCACTGATTAAAAGGCCACGCTGGCCAGCGTGTACACCGCTCCCACTGCTCTCCTCGGACAGCAGCACCCACGCTAGGAAAAGCAGCAAAGTCTGAGATAAACTGCCCATGTCTGCCCAGCCCTGGCTCTCGGGGACTGATAACCCCAGCCAAGGCCCTGCGGCGTGACTGCCGCAGAGCACAAGGCAAACACTCCCTGCAGCCCCCTTATCGGAGCTGGAGCCAGCTGGGCTGGACTCTGAAGTCAGGGCACAAGGACAGGAGAGATCACGGGGCCAGCCGCAGGTACTGGGGGAGGGGACTCTGGAAGCCAGGCAAGGAGATCAGAGAGTGGCCAGGGTCAAGGAAACACCAGGTGCTATTGGGGCATCTCACGGAACCCGCCGAACAGCTGACTCGCTTTGGGTGAGGACTGGCATACGGGACTGCGTAAGGGAGGGGGCACCAGCCATTTTGCGTTCCGTTTGCACGCACAATGTTGGAGTCAGTCGCTGTGGTGTTGGTGCTGAGAGTGTTCAGGCTCCTCTATTAACCCCTTATTCTCCATTTCATCCAGCTCCTGTGGCAAACAACAGGCTTTAGACATGCCCCCTCCTCCCCCCACCACTGTTAGGGAAAGCTTCCCTTGTCCCTGGCTCCAGTGCCATTTGCCTCTGCACAAACATACCTCCTTCATTACACTGAAACCCACACATAAGGGGCCACGAAAGCAGAAGCTCCTTTGTGGGCAGTTCTCTGAAAACACCTACTCAGTGTGCCGTGCCAGTCAAAAAAAAAAAAAGCTAAGAGAATGTTAGGAACCATTAGGAAAGTGATGGATAATAAGACAGAAAATATCATAATGCCACTATATCAATCAATGGTACACCCACACCTTGAATACTGTATGCTGTTCTGGTCTCAAAAATTATGTAAGAATTGGAAAAGGTACAAATAATGGCACCAACAATGATTAGGGAATGGAACAGCTTCATAGAAGATCAGGGTTGGAAGGGATCTCAGGAGATATCTAGTCCAACCCCCTGCTCACAGCAGGACCAATTCCCAACTAAATCATCCCAGCCAGGGCTTTGTCAAGCCGGGCCTTAAAAACCTCTAAGGAAGGAGATTTCACCACCTCCCTAGGGAACCCATTCCAGTGCTTCCATATGAGGAGAAATTAAGAGAGATAACTAATAGGGGGATATGATAGAGGGGATGGCTCGCTCGATAATTGCCCTGTTCTGTTCATTCCCTCTGAAGCGTCTAGCACTGACCACCTTTGGAAGACAGGATACTGAGCTAGATGGACCATTGGTCTGACCCACTTTGGTCATTCTTGTATTCCCATCCTGTACCATAGAATCAGGGGGAGGGATAGCTCAGAGTTTGAGCATTGGCCTGCTAAACCCAAGGTTGTGAGTTTAATCCTTGAGGGGGCCACTTGGGGATCTGGGGCAAAAATCAGTACTTGGTCCTGCTAGTGAAGGCAGGGAGCTGGAGTCAATGACCCTTCAGGATCCCTTCCACTTCTATGTGATAGGCATATATATTATATAATCTCTATGGACAGAAAGTCCATGCTTGATTAGTAAGAGTATAGCAGTGGGAATATACTACTGACCAGGATTGTGACAGTGATTGTGAAATATAAGGGAGATTCCAGAGACTAATCTTACACCTTGGCAGGGGGTTAGATTAGATGACCCTGGTGGTCCCTTCGGACCCTATGGTTCCATGATTCTATGACTACTAAACCAGCCAACGCAATAATAATGGGGGATTTCAACTACCCTCCTATTGACTGGGTACATGTCACCTCAGAGCATGAGGCAGAAATACTATTTCTAGACACCATTCATGGCTGCTTCGTGGAGCAGCTAGTCCCGGAACCCACAAGAGAAGAGGCAATTTTTGGTTTAATCCTAAATGAAGCACAGGATCTGATCTGAGCCAAGAGGGAACTACAGATGAACTGCTCAGTAATAGTGACCATAATTTATTAAATTTGGCATATTTGGGGAGGTGGGGAATACCAAAAAAAACCCCTCACCACAGTAACATTTAACTTTAAAAAGAGGAACTAACTCAAGAACGAGGATGCTAGTTAGACAGTAATTAAAAAGAGCAGTCAAGAGTACAATGCCTGAAAACTGCCTGGAGACTTCTTAAAACACCTCCTAGCGGCTCAGACTAAATGTATGTCCCAAACCAAAAAAAGGAAGACCAAAAAATGCCACTACCGCTAAACAGCAGAGTAATGGAGGCTGTTAGAGGCAAATAGGCATCCTTTAAAATTTGGAAGTCAAATCCTAATGAGGAAAATACAAAGGAGCAGAAACTCTGGCAAGTAAAATGTAAAAGTATAAGGTAGGCCAAAAAAACTTGACAAGCAACTTGCTAAAGATACTTTTTTTACTGTCTGTACTCGGCTAGCTTGATTATCACTTCAAAAGTTTTTTTTCTCTTAATTAATTGGCCTCTCAGAGTTGGTAAGACAACTCCCACCTGTTTATGCTCTCTGTATGTGTGTATATATATCTCCTCAATATATGTTCCATTCTATATGCATCCGAAGAAGTGGGCTGTAGTCCACGAAAGCTTATGCTCTAATAAATTTGTTAGTCTCTAAGGTGCCACAAGTACTCCTGTTCTTCTTTTTGCGGATACAGACTAACACGGCTGTTACTCTGAAACCCTTTTTTACTATTGTTATTTAAGTAGATCAGAAGCAGGAAGCCTGCCAAACAGGCAATGGGGCCATTAGATGACAAAGGTGTTAAAGGAGCACTCAAGGAAGATAAGGCCATTGCAGAGAACCTAAACAAATTCTTTGCATTGATAGCCACATCTGAGCCATTCTTTTTCAGTGACAAATCTGTAGTGTCCCAAATTGCTGTCTCACTAGAGGAGGTTTTGGAACAACTTGATAAGCTAAACAGTAATAACTGGCCAGGACCAGATGGTATCACCCAGGGGTTCCGAAGGAACTCAAATATGAAATTGCAGAACTGCTAACTGTGGTATGTTACCTATCACTGAAAACAGTGTCTGTACCAGATGACTGGAAGGTAGCTACTGTGACGCCAATTTTTAAAAAGTGCTCCAGACGTGATCCTGGCAATTAAAGGCTAGTAAGCCTAATGTCAATTCTGGGCAAATTGGTAGAAAATATAATAAAATAACAGAATTATCAGACACATAGATAAACATGATTTGTAGGGGGAAAGTCAGCATGGCTTTTGTAAAGGGAAATCATGCCTCACCAATCTCCTAGAGTTCTTTGAAGGAGTCAACAAGCATGTGAATAAGGGTGATTCAGCTGATACAGTCCACTTGGATTTTCAGAAAGTCTTTGACAAGGTCCCTCACCAAAGGCTGTTAAGCAAAGTAAGCGGTCATGGGATAAGAGGGAAGGTCCTTTCATGGATCAGGAATTGGTTGAAAGATAGGAAACAATGGGTAGGAATAAATGATCAGTTTTCACAATGGAGAGAGGGGAACAGCTGGGTCCCCCAAGAATCTGTACTGGGACCAGTGCTTTTCAACATATTCATTAATAATCTGGAAAAGTGAGTGAAGTGAAGTGGCAAACTTTGCAGATGATACTAAATTATTCAAGATAATTAAGTCCAAAACAGACTGTGAGGAGTTACAAAGGGATCTCACAAAACTGGGTGCAAAATGGCAGATGAAATTCAATGTTGATAAATGCAAAGTAATGCACATTGGAAAACATAATCCCAACTCTACATACAATATAATGGGGTCTAAATTAGCTGTTACCACTCAAGAAAGATCTTGGAGTCACAGTTTAGAGTTCTCTGAAAACTTCCGCTGAGTGGGCAGCAGCAGTCAGAAAGGCTAACCGTATATTAGGAACTATTAAAAAGGGATAAAAATGAGAAAAAATATAATGCCGCTGTATAAATCCATGGTGTGTCCACACCTTGAATACTATGTCCAGTTCTGGTCGCTCCATCTCAAAAAGGATATAGTGGACCTGGAAAAGGTTCAGTGAAGGGCAACAAAGATGATCAAGGTTATGGAACAGCTTCCATATGAGGAGAGACTAAAAAGATTAGGGCTGTTCATCTTTGAAGAGAGACAGCTAAGGGGGAATATGGGAGATGTCTACAAATTGGTGAATGATGTGGGAGAAGTGTTATTTATAGAGGCCTGAAAATCCACAAATATCTGCTTTATAGCCACAGACCATTTTTGCAGATCATGGATCAGTTGCAGATACACATTTTGTATCCGGGAAGGGCTCTAGTTATTTACATTTTCACAAATACAAAAGCCAAGTGTCACTCAATTAAATTCACAGGCAGCAGGTTTAAGATAAACAAAAGGAAATATTTTTTCAGAGAATGCACAACTAACCAGTGGAACTCATTGCCATGGGATGTTGTGATGGCCAAAAGTGTAACTGGATGAGTTAATGGAGGACGGGTCCATCAATGGACATTAGCCAGGATGATCAGGGATACAGCCCCATGCTCTGGGTGTCCCTAAATCTCTGGCTGCTAGAAGCTAGTAGTGGAAAACAGGGGTGGGTCACTCCATAATTGCTCTGTTCGCTCACCCTGAAGCTCTGGGTACCAGCCACTGTCAGAGGCAGGATACCGGGTCAGACAGCAGCTCTTATCTCTCCAAGCGTCTCCTGTTTTGACACTCACCAGATTGCTTATTCTCCCCCCGCCAGTCCCCGACCCCCAGAGCAAGCCCCCGTGGCCTCGATGAATTAATGTGACTGAGGGAAGGACCCGCTATCCCGCCTCCCTGGGCAGAGCGCAGCGTCCCGGCCGAGGGGCAGAGCGGGAGGCCCCGCTGAGCAGGAGGGAGCAGCGCCCCGGGCTGTCTCCCGAGAGCGGCGCAGCGCAGTGTGGGGCTGCAGCCCGGGACACCGGCCGCTGACAGCCGCCGGGCGAGAAGCGCAGCGGGGCCGAGGGACCGCAGCGCGCTGACAGCTCCCGGCGGGCTCGGGCGGGGAGCGGGGCTCGGCGCTGCGGGCAGGAACCAGACCCGGGCTGCAGCGGAGCCTGTGGCGCAGGAACCCGGGATCGGCGCGGGACGCGCTCCCCAGCGGCTGCCGGCAGAAGGGTGCGAGCGAGGCCGGCTCCCCGCTCAGCCCCCGCGCCCCGGCCGGCCCCGCTCAGCCCCCGCGCCCCGGCCGGCCCCGCTCAGCCCCCGCGCCCCGG
>NC_048299.1:282056617-282080377 GCF_013100865.1 Trachemys scripta elegans | reverse complement strand
CCGGCCGGGCCCCACCTGCTCCCGGCGCTTTTGCCAGCGCCCGCAGGGGCTTTCCTCCAGCACCTCGCTCTCCTCCTCGCTCTCCTCCTCCTTCTCCGCCGGCAGCGCGGCCTCGGCCCCCGACATGACCGGCTGCGCCGCCAGCCCGCGTCCCGCTGCACCGGCTCCGGCTCCGGCTCCCTCCCCGGAGCGCCGGGGGCTCCCAGTCCCGCTTCCCCGCCTCGAGTCCGGGCGGTGCAGGGCAGAGCCCGTGTGGGGCCCGGCCGGACCTGTCACGCCCCGGGGGCCGGCCCGACCCGCCCCCAGCCGCTTGGGGGTCCGGCCCCCGCAACGCTCTGTAGGGCTGGACTCGGAGACCCGCCCGCCGCAGCGTGACGGGCAGCTCCGTGTAACGCCCCCAGCCCGCTCGGACCGGCCCCGTGGGAGCGGGTTCAAGGGTTCATCGCCCTCCTGTCACCGCCGGGGCCTGATTCCCATTGGCGCGGGTCTGGCTCCGGCGCCCCGGAGCGCACTGAGCCAATCGGCTTCCCGGGAGCCGAACACGAGCGCTCGCTGTGCGGCCTTTTCTCCAGCCCTGAGTCATGTTTATGGCTCCCCGGTAGCACGGATGTCCGTGTGAAAACACGCGCGGTCTCTTTAAGGGTGCGGGATTTCCTGCCCCTGCGTCCAGGCGCGGGGGCTGCGGGGAAGTGGCATCCCGCACCTGCCTTCCCGGGCAGTCACCGTCTGAGAGGAGCCGGGCGAGCACGTGGCACCGGAGACTCTTGGCCAAGAGAGGGAGAGAGTCTGCTCCTGGGGGGGTCCAACAGTGCCGATAAGGAACAGGCCAAGTCAGGCGTCACTTTCTGTCCCTGGCAGGCACCACGGCTGCCGTGAAATCACAGATACCCCCACCCTCCCAAGGTTAAAATTAGGATGTTATTGTTTGTTAATTAAGGGATTTGCAGGGGAGACACGTGGTGTATTGAAAATTGTCTTAAAGTTGCAGAGCTATCAATTTAAATTTCAGGGGTTTTCCTGGTCTCGCTTGCAGCCTAGGCACCTCTGTTGGGAAACATGCAGTCTGGGCCCAGAAACAGGCCCTGGACAGAGCCGGCCTGGAACAAGGTGGGGGGAGCTGTCAGGGGCAGTTCTATGTTTTTTCCCACCCCAAACACAGCAGTCAGGGGGCCTTCAGCGGCACGCCTGCGGGCGGTCCGCTGGTCACGCGGATTCGGCAGGATTTCTGCGGGTGAACTGCCAATCCCACGCCTTGGGCGTACCCACCGCCAAATTGCCACCGAAGGCATGCCGCCGAAGGCTGCCTGACTGCCGCCCTCACGGCAACCGGCACGCCGCCCCCCGCGGCTTGCCGCCCCAGGCACGCGCTTGCTGCACTGGTGCCTGGAGCCGCCCCTGTGAGCTGTGCATCGCTGCCTTTAGGGAGCAGCCTTCTCTCTCTATTCACCTTTATTGAAATAAAAACTTAAGAACAAAACCCCACAAAAGTCACAGTTGGATTATTCACAGATACAAACCAAAGCCATCCGACCCCTCCCTGCCCTAGACTCTTTGTCCTGAAAACTGGGAGGTCAGTCCGGTATCAAAAGCCCCCCCTATGGCCCACCATTCCACCAAACTCATCCACGTTCCTCTGCCATTGCCAGCAACTGAATAACTGCACAAATTGTGACAGGCTTCAGAGTGGAGCCGTGTTAGTCTGTATCAGCAAAAAGAATGAGGAGACTTTGTGGCACCTGAGAGACCAACAAATTTATTTGAGCATAAATTTGTTAGTCTCTAAGGTGCCACAAGTACTCCTCGTTCTTTTTGCACAAATTGTGTGACTCTCATTGTCTCTCTCTATGTGTTTTGGTTTCTTGTGTGGTAAGGTTCTGGATTTTAAGAAATAAAGTAGTGTTACATTGTAACCATCCAGAAAGAGTCTTTCAGGGCATATCTACTCTACAAAATAAAATCAACCTAATTTACGTCAGCATACAGCCGCCATCATAATTACATTGCTGCTGCATGTCGACACTTTGCTCCTTGTTTTGGTGGTGCGCACCCTCACCAGAAGCACTTGTACTGAACATACCATCAGTGTGGAGCATTGTGGGACGACTTTGGAAAGCCAGTAACAGTCAATGTAAGTAATGCAGCATCCACACTGACCCTGTGTTGCCCTAACTACGTCGACATTGACTCTACGCCTCTCGTGGAGGTGGAGTTATTATGTCGCCTTTAGTGGGGCAGTTACGTCGGTGGAAGTGAAATTTTAGTGTAGACACTTCCATAGTTAGGTCAACATAAGCTGCCTTGCATGGTCCTAACTCTGTAGTGGACCAGGCCTTATGTTTTTATCTAACTTCTCTGAATGCCGTGAATATAAGAGTCCCCTCTTTTTAAGAGTGTCCGCATATGGCCTTACATTATAGTGTTTTCATTTTATCAGATGCTATCTTCACATTTTCTCCAGAAAATGTAGGAGCTTTTTCCATTTTTCCATTTTGGATTATAGGGTTTCCACATCATCCAAATTCCCTTGTACCTCTGCAGGCACTCCTCCATACAAGAGGCATGCTACCAAGGCAGACAGCTGAGCCCCCAGAATCTGATTGAACTGGTCCACCGTCCCATCAGATTCTGAGTGTGTTGAGGTGGGGAGAGTTTTGTGGATCCCTAGAATCTCACAAACTTGCTGAAACACTTTAGATTCAAAGTTCTCCCTTAACCTGAGGAGGTTGTGAAGGCTAGGACTATAACAGCGTTTAAAAAAGAACTGGATAAATTCATGGTGGTTAAGTCCATTAATGGCTATTAGCCAGGATGGGTAAGGAATGGTGTCCCTAGCCTCTGTTTGTCAGAGGACAGAGATGGATGGCAGGAGAGAGATCACTTGATCATTGCCTGTTAGGTCCACTCCCTCTGGGGCACCTGGCATTGGCCACTGTCGGTAGACAGGATACTGGGCTAGATGGACCTTTGGTCTGACCCAGTATGGCCATTCTTATGTTCTTATAAGTGTTATTTACTCCTTCTCATAACGCAAGAACTAGAGATCACCAAATGAAATTAATAGGCAGCAGGTTTAAAACAAACAAAAGGAAGTATTTTTTCACACAACACACAGTCAAGCTGTGGAACTCCTTGCCAGAGGATGTTGTGAAGGCCAAGACTATATCAGGGTTCAAAAAGAAGTAGGTATGTTCCTGGAGGATAGGTCCATCAATGGCTATTAGCCAGGATGGACAGGGATGGTGTCCCTGGCCTCTGTTTGCCAGAAGCTGGGAATGGGCGACAGGGGATGGTTCACTTGATGATTCCCTGTTCTGTTCATTCCCTCTGGAGCACCTGGCATTTCCCACTGTTGGAAGACAGGATACTGGGCTAGATGGACCTTGGGTCTGACCCAGTGTGGCCGCTCTTATGTTCTTAAAGTTTTGCAGCCCCAAAAATATCCAGCAGTTTTAAAAATCATGAGACCCTCAGAATCTCCTTTTTCACCTGATGGTTTTTCCAAACTCTCCTACAATATTTCATCTTTAACCCCCAGCTTTCCCAGTATGACCAGAAAGCTTTTACTGTGGTTTTCTGAGGGCTACTACACTCCTGGGTGGCTGCATTTGCCAATTGACTTTCCACCCACACTCTACTCTGATAGCGAGAGGGTCTCTTGGGGAAGCTTTTAACTGCTCTGGAGTCCATTGGTGCAACTCCATATCTCCTACTACAGAGAGTGGATGAACCAGGAACATTTGTGCTTATGCAAAGTATGAACACGCCCATCCCCTTAAGCAACAAATTCCTTGCTCTCCTTCTTAGGGCAATGTTTGCAATTAGCCTCCCAACAAGGCCATCTGACTGAGGTATCAGTATTACCACGCTCGTGCCAAGGCCCGGGTGGGACTGTGAAATCGTAAGGCTGCAGTTTTCCCAACCTCCTGGCATATTGCCCCACAACACTCCTGAATCGAAAGAGGCATTGCAAGGATCCCTGGTCTGTTCTGACCACAAGCTTTCTCCCTACAGATAGTGGTGAAAAGATCCAGGACAGACATAATCCCTGCCAAGAGCAACTTTAAGGTGCTGCAAGAGTTTCTCTCCAGAAAACGTAGGCTTTGCGGTAATAAGCGACCGGACTCTCAAGTCCTTGTTGCTTTTGTGCCAATACTGCCCCCAGTCCCTAGGCAGCACTAGCATCTGTGTCCCATATTGAAACTTAGGTCTGGTCTATACTACCCGCCTGAATCGGCGGGTAGAAATCGACCTCTCGGGGATCGATTTATCGTGTCCCGTCGGGATGCGACAATCGATCCCCGAATCGGCGCTCTAACTCCACCAGCGGAGGTGGTAGTAAGCGCCGCCGACAAAAAGCGGCAGAAGTCGATTTTGCCGCCGTCCTCACAACGGGGTAAGTCGGCTGCAATACGTCGAATTCAGCTACGCTATTCACGTAGCTGAATTTGCGTATCTTAAATCGACTCCCCGCTGTAGTGTAGATGTACCCACAGAGAGGCTAAGACGAGAGCAGTCACAAGGGCCCTTTTCAACTCTAAAAGTGCTAAATCACACTCTGCTGACCAATGGAAGGGCTTCCCTTTCTCCCCAACCTATGCAGTATCATTGTAATATTGGCAAACCCGCAAAGAAATCTTCCATAGTGGGAACGGGGCCCTATAGAACATTGCACATTGCAGTGTCTAGGGAATTGACCTATTCTGCACACCCTCCATTTTCTTCATGTTAGTGGAAATTCGCCCACCCTCACTGGTTGTGTGACCTGCATAGATCACCACAACTCACATCTCTTGGTGCTCAGTTTCAGCCTGGCAGCTTTAAGCTTATCACAGCCCATTTGTAAATGTATGAGTTCCTGTTCAAAGGTTATAGCTTGCACCAGGATATCATCTAGACATAACAAACAGCCTGAAAGAGACCCTCAGATGTGGCCAGTGCATTACACAAGCTGAAAGCCATTGTTTTATATTGCCACTTGTCCTGCTATGAAACAGATTTTTCCCTGTCCTTTGGACCCCTTTCCACCTGCCAATACCCACTTTAAGATCCAGTCCAGATTGGACCTGCTCCAGCATCCAGGGTATTATTTATTCATGGTAATGGATAAGAATCCTTTAAAGTTACTCCATTTAGTTTTGCATAGTCCACATAGAATCTGGTGCTTTTTCCTTAAGTAGAACTCTGGGTGAGGCCCAAGGACTGGTCGAAGGCTCCATTAAGCCTTCCTGATACTTTTCCTCAACGGCCTGTGAAGCCTCTTTCCTCTTTGCAGCTGGTAAATGGCGAGCTGTCTGCGTAATGGGTCACATTCCCCCAGTACCAGTCGTGTGCTGGACCAGTGCAGGACAGCCAATGTCTTTACTGGATCAAGTGCCAATTCCTAACCAGAAAGTCTCAGCCCATCCTGCTGTTCCCCACTTAAATATACAGCACGGTGCTGGGGCAGCTCCAGCTGGAACTCGGGAAGTTCACCTTCACCCTTCGCTTAGGCCTCGTCTAGATGAGCACTTGCTGCACTGCAGGCTGGGGTGCAAGTCTGCCTTGGACTAGCCTGCCACCCACGGACTGCCAGGGTCCTGCATTAGAAGGTCCCTAGGCCCTTTGATCTGCTCCCATTTCAAAGTGCAGTAGATCAAAGCACACAAGGAACGTTCAGTGCGGGGCAGGCAGGAGCACACAGATAGTAAGTGCGCATGAAGCTAGCAGCAGGTGGACTGTTCAGCTAGACAACCCCCTGTAGTTTTCTCCTTTACCAGCATTTGCTAAATGGGAACCAGTGGCTCTAGTAACTGTGCTTGTTCTTTGTCCTATCTGCAGTTTGTAAGAATCAGTCAGCAAACGAACAGACTCTATCCCTGCTTCAGATCCACAAGAGCCTTAACAGCTACAATTCCCCCGAGACCCTGGGTCTCAAAGTAGGTCTCAGCCTCTCCCCATCTTTCCCTTGCTGGAAAGCAATCGAAGCCTATTGCTGTTGTGGTAACAATCCCTCTTTTTGTGGCCAATTTCCTCCACAGTACCAGCATTTCATTGACCTGCTCCCCTTAGTCTTTGCATTATTACCCGTTTGCCTTGTTTTACAAACCAAATTTAACAATTTTTTCCAGCCATTCAAAAATGTCATGAACCAGATTAATGCTGGGCAGTACAGCATGGGGAGAAGGTGACCAACCCTCTGTGGAGAAAGAAGTGGTTCAGGACTATTTAGAAAAACTGGACGTGCACAAGTCCATGGGGCCGGATGCGCTGCATCCGAGGGTGCTAAAAGAGTTGGCGGGTGAGATTGCAGAGCCATTAGCCATTATTTTTGAAAACTCATGGCGATCAGGGGAGGTCCCAGATGACTGGAAAAAGGCTAATGTAGTGCCCATCTTTAAAAAAGGGAAGAAGGAGGATCCGGGGAACTACAGGCCAGTCAGCCTCACCTCAGTCCCTGGAAAAATCATGGAGCAGGTCCTCAAGGAATCAATTATGAAACATTTAGAGGAGAGGAAAGTGATCAGGAACAGTCAGCATGGATTCACGAAGGGGAAGTCGTGCCTGACTAACCTAATTGCCTTCTATGATGAGATAACTGGCTCTGTGGATGAGGGGAAAGCAGTGGATGTGTTATTCCTTGACTTTAGCAAAGCTTTTGATACGGTCTCCCACAGTATTCTTGCCGCCAAGTTAAAGAAGTATGGGCTGGATGAATGGACTGTAAGGTGGATAGAAAGCTGGCTAGATCGTCGGGCTCAACGGGTAGTGATCAATGGCTCCATGTCTAGTTGGCAGCCGGTTTCAAGTGGAGTGCCCCAAGGGTCGGTCCTGGGGCCGGTTTTGTTTAATATCTTTATTAATGATCTGGAGGATGGTGTGGACTGCACTCTCAGCAAGTTTGCAGATGACACTAAACTAGGAGGCGTGGTAGATACACTAGAGGGTAGGGATCGGATACAGAGGGACCTAGACAAATTAGAGGATTGGGCAGAAAAAAACCTGATGAGGTTCAACAAGGACAAGTGCAGAGTCCTGCACTTAGGACGGAAGAATCCCATGCACTGCTACAGACTAGGGACCGAATGGCTAGGTAGCAGTTCTGCTGAAAAGGACCTAGGGGTCACAGTGGACGAGAAGCTGGATATGAGTCAACAGTGTGCTCTTGTTGCCAAGAAGGCTAACGGCATTTTGGGCTGTATAAGTAGGGGCATTGCCAGCAGATCGAGGAACGTGATCGTTCCCCTTTATTCGACATTGGTGAGGCCTCATCTGGAATACTGTGTCCAGTTTTGGGCCCCACACTACAAGAAGGATGTGGAAAAATTGGAAAGAGTCCAGCGGAGGGCAACAAAAATGATTAGGGGTCTGGAGCACATGACTTATGAGGAGAGGCTGAGAGAACTGGGATTGTTTAGTCTCCAGAAGAGAAGAATGAGGGGGGATTTGATAGCAGCCTTCAACTACCTGAAGGGGGGTTCCAAAGAGGATGGAGCTCGGCTGTTCTCAGTGGTGGCAGATGACAGAACAAGGAGCAATGGTCTCAAGTTGCAGTGGGGGAGGTCCAGGTTGGATATCAGGAAAAACTATTTCACTAGGAGGGTGGTGAAACACTGGAATGCGTTACCTAGGGAGGTGGTGGAGTCTCCTTCCTTGGAGGTTTTTAAGGCTCGGCTTGACAAAGCCCTGGCTGGGATGATTTAGCTGGGAATTGGTCCTGCTTTGAGCAGGGGGTTGGACTAGATGACCTCTTGAGGTCCCTTCCAACTCTGATATTCTATGATTCTATGATTCTATCAAATCCCCCCCCCCCCACTCTTCTCTTCTGAGACTAAACAATCCCAGTTCCCTCAGCCTCTCCTGTGCTCCAGTCCCCTAATCATTTTTGTTACCCTCCGCTGGACTCTTTCCAATTTTTCCACATCGTTTTTGTAGTGTGGGGCCCAAAACTGGGCACACTACTCCAGAGGAGGCCTCACCAATGCCAAATAGAGGGGAATGATCAAGTTCCTCGGTCTGCTGGCAATGCCCCTACTTATACAGCCCAAAATGCCATTAGCCTTCTTGGCAACAAGAGCACACTGTTGACTCATATCCAGCTTCTCGTCCACTGTGACCCCTAGGTCCTTTTCTGCAGAACTGCTTCCTAGCCATTCAGTCCCTAGTCTGTAGCAGTGCATGGGATTTTTCCGTGTTAAGTGCAGGACTCTGCACTTGTCCTTGTTGAACCTCATCAGATTTCTTTTGGCCCAATCCTCTAATTTGTGTAGGTCCCTCTGTATTGTATCCCTACCCCCAACGTATCTCCCACTTCTCCCAGTTTAGTGTCACCTGCAAACTTGCTGAGGGTGCATTCAGTACGGGGCCTACATTTTCCTTGACTTTTTTCTTGTTGCTAACATACCTGTAGAAACCCTTCTTGTTACTCTTAACATCCCTTGCTAGCTGCAACTCCAAGTGTGATTTGGCCTTCCTGATTTCACTCCTGCATGCCTGAGCAATATTTTTATACTTTTCCCTGGTCATTTGTCCCATCTTCCACTTCTTGTAAGCTTCTTTTTTGTGTTTAAGATCAGCAAGGATTTCACTGTTAAGCCAAGCTGGTCGCCTGCCATATTTACTATTCTTTCTACACATCGGGATGGTTTGTTCCTGCAACCTCAATAAGGATTCTTTAAAATACAGCCAGCTCTCCTGGACCCCTTTCCCCCTCATGTTATTCTCCCAGGGGATCCTGCCCATCAGTTCCCTGAGGGAGTCAAAGTCTGCTTTTCTGAAGTCCAGGGTCCATATTTTGCTGTTCTCCTTTCTTCCTTGTGTCAGGATCCTGAACTCGACTATCTCATGGTCACTGCCTCCCACGTTCCCATCAACTTTGGCTTCCCCTACTAATTCTTCCCTCTTTGTAAGCAGCAGGTTGTAATGATGCTGGTTCTGGCAGGACCCAACTGAGAGTACCAATTCAGGACAAATTGCTTAAAACAGGGCAATTACAACCCAAGGCTGGGGTTTTTCCACCTCTAAGGCAAACCAAACCAGCCAGAAAAAGAGGACTTTGGTCTCACCCCACTGGCTAACCACAAGTCACACAAGCAATTCCCTTAGACACTCCAGTTTGTCAGTATCACCACCAGTGCCACTCGTTATGGGGACAAATGGTTATGAAAACCAATATCCCAGTAAAAGAAAAAAAAGGTTCGCTTGATCCTGAAGGACCAAGCCCCAGACCCAGGTCAATATACAAATCAGATCTTATCCACAAATCACACTGTTGCCAATCCTTTAGAATCTAAAATCTAAAGGTTTATTCATAAAAGGAAAAAGATAGAGATGAGAGCTAGAATTGGTTAAATGGAATCAATTACATACAGTAATGGCAAAGATCTTGGTTCAGGCTTGTAGCAGTGATGGAATAAACTGCAGGTTTAAAATCAAGTGTCTGGAACATCCCCAGCTGGGATGGGTCATCAGTCCTTTGTTCAGAGCTTCAGTTTGTAGCAAAGTCCCTACAGAGATAAGAAGCAGGATTGAAGTCAAGATGGAGATGAGGCATCAGCCTTTTATAGTCTTTTCCAGGTGTAAGAACCAGGGCCGGCTCTAGGTTTTTGCTGCCCCAAGCAAAAAAATTTTTGGCTGCCCCCTACTCCAGCTCTGGGCTCTCCCCCTCCCCCAACTGCACCCTCCTGCTGCCCCAGCCCTGGGTCACTGGTAACTCGCTCCCAGGGCGGGTCATTCAGCAGGAATTTTGGATGTGCACAGAACACAGACAGGATTGGTTCCCATGTGGTTACAGAACTGCAGGAAAGTTGAACAATTTTCAGCTTGTGTGACTGGAGGATATCTGGATGCAGATTATAAGACTGTCCTACATAAATGAGGAAAAGTTGAGGTGCCTTTATTATTCTTTTGTTCCATTCTTTGTTTCTATGGGGAATTTGCCCATGCAATATCACGGTCTTCCTTTTAAACAAATAAAACTAAAACTTAAAAATAAATAATAATAATAAAAAGCAATGGCTGTTGAAAATAGCAATTCCAGTCCTAATAACCACTGGGAAGCATTTCTTGCTCAATTTATTCTACTTTTTCTACAGCAAGTTACAGTGGATCAGTATATTTGATTTGGGGGAAATGAAGTAACGGCTGCCCAAATTGAGCTTGAGCACTCCTGAATTTTGAGGGTGTTTAAATCTGGAAGGCAGGTGCTGGATTCCCTTTCTGAATATTAGCTATATCTGGAAAGGAAAAGTCAATTTCTGCTTCCATGGCTCAGAAATGCAAATCCTCCTACGTGCCTGGTACTGTATCTAAAGCTACCCAGTCTAGTAGAGCCTCCCCTCCCTTACTTTTCATTTTAAATTCTAGTGGGATCCACATACCTCCCTTGCTAGGCTTCAGATAGAGAGGTGCACCATCTATTTAGTCCCCCCAGTTCTTCTTTGGGGGAGAGCCCAGGGCTGGGACGGCAGGGGGTGCGGGTGGGGGCCAGAGCTGGGGGAGCCCAGAGCGGGGGGGGAGGGGGGGGGACAGCAAAAAACCTAGAGCTGGCTCTGTCCCTACCATTTACAGCAAGCTGCAGCATGAGGTTTCAGTTTTCTACACTCCTTCCCCCTCCCTTTCCTGTTGCTAGTGGCCAAGGGAATGCTGGGAAATGTAGTTCTTTCCAGGGCTGGCTCTAGAGGCAGGGAGCTAACCAAGGAACTACAGCTCCCAGGGCTCCCTGTTGGTTCTCAGCTCTCATGCTGGATTCTTGCGCCCCTTGGAAATCTGCCGCCCCAAGCACCTGCTTGCTTTGCTGGTGCCTAGAGCCGGCCCTGGTAAGAACACCTCCTTGTCCTTACTGTGGAAAATTACAGCAAAATGGAGTCTGGAGTCACACGGGCCAGTCCCTGTGTTCTTTGCTGAGTCACAAGGCGTATCTGCCTTCTCTCAATGGGTCAGTTGTAGCTGATGGTCCTTAATGGGCCATCAAGCAGGCTAGGCAGAGCTAACACCAGCTTGTCTGGGATGTCACCCAGCAGCATAGCATAAGTTTGAAATACAGACAGTCTAGAGCCAATATTCATAACTTCAACTACAAAATTGATACACACATATAGACAGCATAATCATAACCAGTAAACCATAACCTTGTCTAAGACACCCCATTTGACCCCCTTTATACAAAATTTGATGCCACTACAGGACTTTGGTTGCAACCATGTTCTATATGGTCTCAGTTCAAATCAATAATCTGACACCCCCAACGCAAAATTGATGCAGGAAGGAATGACACAAACATCACTGACTGCATCCCAAGAGCTCCCCATCCTTGGGTCTGTCTCACTACAGCTAGTATTGGGTTAGAAGCCGTACCAGTGTTTAACAGAAATGGTTTATCAAAGTCATGTTCAATAACATGATTGAATCTCTTTACAAACTCAAGGTAAAACTTGGTTAGAACAATAGTGGATTGGATCTGCTCTGCTGTTTCTGTATGTCTCATGTGACCTTGCCAAGAGCTAAAGAAAACAGTTACTTTATCCATACAAGCTCTGGCAAATGTTTGGAACCCAGTTAACATCAAGTCAATGTAGATATTAACGTTGTTCACAGTACAGGAATTTTGGCATTTAGCTGTGCAAGCAACATGGTAGTGTGCCTCAGTTTCCCTTTTCATACAGCACATTAGGTCTGGAATGTCTTTTATCCTGTGAAAAGTTCCAATACTGTTTACAGGCATTAACTGTGAAACATCAGTATAACAAGGCCTTTTAACATAAAGTGTGTTCTCATGTCTTCCTTTTAACATGTTTAAGGGATTTTCCAAAAGATTAGGCACATTGTACATTTTTACAGTTTTTGGTAATAGCAACACATTAGTTACAAAAATTACCATTAGCAATAACAACAAGTTCATTGCAAGTGTCCATCTACAGTCGTGTTTGTCATGCCACACCTTCGGCTCAATACCATTGGAGTTTGGGCATTTTAGGGTTAACCTGTGGCTTCCCTTTGCAAAATTAAGTTCTCCTTGTCTTGAAGGATTAAACCCTGATTTCTCTTGTTTAACAGAAGTCACTGGCTGATTGGGTGGGCTCTCTGTGCTAACAGCTATTAGCAGGTCTTTCTTCTCCCATTCAGTCAGGTAATTTGCATTACCACAGACACTAGCTTTTCGATTCTTAGCTGCTACCAATTTTAAGGCTGGACACTTAGGCCTTAGCTACACTTGCAGATGTCCAGCGCTGTGAGTTAAACCTGACTTCATGCAGCTGAGTAGGGAAAGCGCTGCAGTCTGTCCACACTGACAGCTGCCCAGCGCACTGTCGTGCCCACATTTGCGACAATTGCAGCGCTATTGGGAGCAGTGCATTATGGGCAGCTATCCCACAGAGCACCTTTTCCCATTCTGGCGCCGTGGGTTGCAGGAAGGGGGTGTGGGTGCGGGGGATTCTGGGTCCTGTCCCAACGCCCCGTGATGCATCACTTCGCATCCCAGAAATCCCTCTGTTTCCGTCCACCTTTGGCGCCATCTTTCAACGGTTTCTGTGCAGCGCAATCTGTCTGCGGGAAATGGAGTCCGAGCTGCTGAGGCGTATGCTGACGAGTCTCGCCAGCACGTCACATTTGGCTGTCGAACTATTCCTTAAGATCCAAAGTGACAGTGAGAGTGAGGGAGAGGAGTCCGACGATGCTATCGAGCCGCATAACGCATACGACACGAAATTGCTTGTGGCATTCACGGACATACTCGGCACCATGGAACGCCGCTTTTGGGCTCGGGAAACAAGCACCGAGTGGTGGGATCACATTGTCATGGAAGTCTGGGATGACGAGCAGTGGCTGCAGAACTTTCAGATGAGAAAAGCCACTTTCATGGGACTGTGTGAGGAGCTCGCCCCCACCCTGCGACGCAAGGACATGAGATTGAGAGCTGCCCTGCCAGTGGAGAAGCGGGTGGCTATTGCAATCTGGAAGCTGGCAACTCCAGACAGCTACCGGTCGGTCGCAAACCAGTTTGGAGTGGGAAAGTCGACCGTTGGAATCGTGTTGATGCAAGTTTGCAAGGCCATTAATCGCATCCTACTCAGAAGAACCGTGACTCTGGGTAACGTGCAGGACATAGTGGATGGCTTTGCACAAATGGGGTTCCCTAACTGTGGAGGGGCGATAGATGGGACGCACATTCCTATTCTGGCACCACCCCACCTAGGATCTGAGTACGTTAATCGGAAGGGGTATTTCTCTATGGTTCTCCAGGCGCTTGTGGATCACTGTGGGCGTTTCATTGACATTAACACAGGCTGGCCCGGAAAGGTGCATGAAGCACGCATCTTTCGGAACACTTGGCTGTTCAGGAAGATGCAGGCCGGGACTTTTTTCCCAGAGCGGAAGATCACGGTAGGGGAAGTTGAAATGCCCATTGTGATCCTTGGAGATCCCACTTACCCGTTAATGCCGTGGCTCATGAAACCCTACACAGGGAGCCTTGACAGTAGCAAGGAACAGTTTAACTACAGGCTGAGATGGTGCTGAATGACTGTGGAGTGTGCCTTTGGCCATTTAAAGGCCCGCTGGTGATCTCTATATGGGAAGCTGGACTTGGCCGACAACAGCATCCCTGCAGTTATATCCGCGTGCTGTGCCCTCCATAATATTTGTGAAGGGAGGGATGAAAGCTTCACTCAGGCATGGACCTCCGAGGTTGAACACCTGGAGGCTGAATTTGCACAGCCAGAGAGCAGGGCTATTACAGGGGATTAGGGATGCCTTGAGGGAGCAATTTGAGGCTGAAAACCAGCAGTGATATCTGGTGCTCTGCAGGGGAGTGAAGTGCAATAGTTCCAATCTTTAGGAATCAGTGTTTGCTGAGCAGACAAGCAGACTTGCAGTGCCTGTTTATTTCCTGGGCTAAGGAGTCTTTTACTTTATGCAATAATAAAGAATGTTTTCAAAGCCAAAAAATCCATTTATTGAAAAGAAATAAAAATTATTTATTGAAAAGAAACAAGGGGGTGGAGTGTGGAACAGTACAATCACAGATTCGCGTATGTCCTGTCTGGTGTGCTGTGCAGTGAGTGCTGCACTTCAGGACAGCTATACTGCATGGTGATGGGGGTTGAGTGCAGAGGGTAAGGGCCGTGGTTTTCAGGGCTGGGTGGTGAAGATACTGGTGTTGGAGGCAGTGGGTGGTGTGAAGAACACGGAAGTTGGGGAAAGTGGGTTGGAGGTCAGAGTGGGGCACAACGGAAAGAATTTTGGGACAAGGGCTGTGGGGGGGGGGTGGCGTTTGCGTTTGCGGTACTGCTCCTCTTTCTGCATGGCTACGAGCTCCTGGATAGCGTCTGCTTGGTGCTCCAGGATGCTTATGAGCCTATCAGTGCTTTGCTGCCGGTGCGCGGTGCTTTGCCGCCGGTGCGCTGCGTTTTCCTGGCGGATCCTGCTTTCTCTGTCCCTCCAGTTCTGTGCTTTCTCATTCTCTTTAATAGATTGCCACATCACTTCTTGCAGCATGTCTTCTTTGCTTTTTCACGGTCTCTTCCTGAATCTTTGTAGTCTCTGAGCAGGCGATAAGAGGGACGGCTGAGGTCTCAAGGTTGATGCAGTTGTATAGGCAAAATGCAACATTTAACAGAGGCAGCATTGTTTATACCAGACAGAGTAATGATTCCCCCCGCACTTAAGGAGTAGAAAACACACAGGCGTCTACACAATAGCATAATTTTTCCGTCCGAAACAGAGCATACACATCCCATGGGAGCCTCAAAATGGTGAGTAAGGGGGACTGATTGTTTCAGGGCTGCACTGTCCTCTGGGTTTCTGTGCCTTGGGGAGAGCCAACAGCTTCAGGGGGCACCTACACTGAACACTATCCCAACATCTTCCACAGGAGTTCGTCCTGGACGATATCTCGCTGCTGAGGGTGACCTGGGAAGCAAGCGAGGGTCTTCTACTGCAATGCGGCTTCCGCCCTGGCCCATATGCAGCTTGCCTGTGTGCAGCAATGTTCCCCCTGCCCCTCGCGGCACAGTGGCGCGGACACGTTAGCCTGGCTGGGACAAGGACCACGGTGGCTCTCCCGATAAACCTGCGGAAGCGCATTGCACACGTTCTGGATGAGACATTCGAGGAGATTACCGAGGCCGATTACCGTGATGTGATAAACCACATCAATGCACTATTCCGCATCTAGGCATGCATGCTTAACCCTCCTCTCCCAAAGAGCCCGCACCGAAAAAATTCCTTCCTGAAAAAAAAACCTGCTTACCGGGAACCTGCTCTTCTGTTTGTCCTCCACCAAGTACCGGCCGCTGCGACTGGCTACCTTCCTCCTGTCTCGAGAAGAGCTCCTGGCTGCATGGCTCCAGGGATTCCGGGATGTCTCCATCTGGCCCACCAGCATCACTCCCGTTTTCCTCCTCCTCCTCCTCTTCCTCCTCCCCCCCCCCCCCCCCCTCCGTAGTGTCCATGGGGGTGGTCGGAGTGGAAGTGGGGTTAACTCCAAGTATCGCATCCAGCTCTTTCTAGAATCGGCAGGTCGCGGGGGGAGCACCTGAGCGGCCGTTTGCATTGCGGACTTTGCGGTAGGCACTCCGCAGCTCCTTCACTTTAATCCTGCACTGCAGGGTGTCCCGGTCATGGCCCCTTTCCATCATGTCCTTTGATACCTTCCCGAAGGTATCGTAATTCCTACGGCTGGAACGCAGCTGGGACTGGACAGCTTCCTCCCCCCAAACACTGATGAGGTCCAGCAACTCGCCATTGCTCCTTGCTGGGGCTGACTTGGCGCGTGGAGGCATGGTCACTTGGAAAGATTCGCTGATAGCACTCCACGCCACGTCGGGCTCAGCAAACAGGAAGGGGATTTTTAAAATTCCCGGGGAATGTAAAGGGCGGGTCACATGGTTGGTTACCTGAGGCCAGGGCAGTAGAGTTTGAACTGATGACCAGAGTGGCTAGAACAGGCATTGTGGGATACTGCCGAATACTTCTGGAGGCCAGTCATAGCGCATTGGGCGGCCACACTGGCGCTGCAGCGGCAGCGCAATACTCGCTATTCCTCTCGGGGACGTGGAGCGCTGCAGCCACGGAGATGCAGCGCTGCAAATGCCTTGTCAGTGTGGACGGGGAGTGAGTTACAGCGCTGGGGGAGCCTTTACAGCGCTGCAACTCGCAAGTGTAGCCAAGGCCTTAGCCTGTCTTCTCCGTCCCCGCTCCCGTCCCCGAGCAGGCCCTGTCTCCAGAGCTTGCACGCTAGGCCCCGAGACGGGCAGAGCCATTTCTGTGGTGTGATGCCGTGGCCAGAGTGGGGTTGTCTCCTCCGCCGTGGCTTGAAGAGCTGGGCTGAGACTGGCCACTTGGCCCTGGCTCTCCCTAGGGCGTGGTGTCTTGGTGGCCCGTGCTGGGAGCAGCCTCTCCACTGGGCTCGGCCCCCACAGAGAGGTTCAGGGCTGGGGCTGTCATGCCAAGGCCTGGCACGCTGAGCTGACTCAGGCCAGAGGGGTGAAGGCATGTGTGTGACTGCGACCTGCTGTCATCTGACAGGGCTGAGCAGGGCCAGTGGGTCAAGGTGGGAGCCAATCGTCCCCTCTGGCCCAGCGCACCCCCTTGTGTCACCAGGGTCCCGGTGGCACTGGGCCTTGTTGCAGTGACTAATCTGTATTAGTGTTACTGGTTCTGCCCCAGATTGTCACCCCTGGTCCCAGTGTGGGACACGCTGGCTCCTCTCTACGGCTTCACCCCCTCTTCCCTTCCCGCCTCTGCTGCTTTTCCGGGTTGGCTCCGTCCCCATCTTCCCTACCTGTGATTCCTGCAGAGGGCAGCAGTGCCTACACAACACAGATGGTTCCAATTCGTGCACATACCACACACAATGCACAACTCCACACCTTTCACACACCATACACCACACATACAATGCACGATTACACACCACACACAATGCCACACCCTGCACACAAAGCACAGCCCCACACTCTATATGCGCACACACAATGCACAACTCCACACCTTTCACACACTACACACCACACATACAATGCATAATTACACACCACACACAATGCAGTCCCACACCATATAAACTCAAGCATACACACACAATGGCATGACTACACATCATAACACACCACACAATGCACAGCCGCACACCACACACACAATGCACAGCCCCATGCCATATACACTCAGCACACACACAACCCTATACCACACACAAGCCCACCCAATATCCAGACACACACAACACTCAGTGCACAACCCCACTCCATATACACACATACCCCACATGTAGTGTGCAAAAGCCCAAAGCATAAACATACACCCCCTCCACACAATGCACAATCTCACACCGTGTGCAACCCCAAACCATACATGCCCCTCAACTATCCACAACCCCCGCTTCCCCCTCCCAGGCACACTATGCACAACTTCTACACATGTGCACACACACACAGCTGGCCTTTGGGCAGTGGTTCCCAAACTTTAACAACCTGTGAACCCCGTTCACTAAAATGTCAAGTCTCGCAAAGCTCCTCTTAAAAATGAATATTTCCAGGGATTTTCTCCTTTACCTGAGTATAAATTATAAAAGCAGTGATCTTGGTTATATAAAATTTGTTTTTAGGACATGCTTATTACACACAATTTATTATTAATTATTATTTATCATTACAGTATTTTTATTACATTATGAAAACAGCAACACTCTTCCAAGATCTCACTTTCATAGCTTGTAACGCGTTGAATAAGCCTGTTATAAGACAAGGCTCCTATGTTTCATCAAGGCGTATCAGATGTGAAACAGCATGAAGGTATTTAACAAGCTAACTCAAAAAGTTCCTCCTACACAAGCATTCAGGGCTTGTGCGTTGTTTGCCTGGACTGCTCGTTACAACAGAGTTTAAACGTGTTCTTCATAATCATTTTAAAAACAACACTAGCTGCCCATTTAATTTTAAAAACAGTAAAAAATAGCTTCTGTCTGTGTGTTTCACTCTATGCATCGGATGAAGTGGGCTGTAGCCCACGAAAGCTTGTGCTGAAATAAATGTGTTAGTCTCTAAGGTGCCACACGTCCTCCTGTTCTTTTTGCAAAAAATATCCACCTCTCTTTCCATTTCTTATAAGGAGTCTTGAAGTTTCAATTTCCTCAGTGTGATAGTTGTGCTTGCTTTGGAAGTCCAGGGGCTCTGGGCTGCTGGCCCGCTGCCCGGGTTCCTAGGGACAGCTCTGTCCGCCATTAGGGAATTTTCCCCAAGAACCCCCTGTAACATTTTGCGAATCCCCAGGGATTCACGAACCCCAGTTTGGAACCACTGCCTTTGGGGCTTGCGGAGCCCCCTGCTGTGAGGGACCATGACACACAAGAGGGCCCTCATCTCTCAGTCACCAGGCACTGTGTGTATGTCTAACCCCTCTCCTTGGTCTCCGACACTGGGTGCTGGGGCTGCGAGAGTGACACTGCTTCCCCCAATGCACGTGGTTCCTTAGGTCCTCACTACGGCAGCTCAGGGCTGGGGTTTGGGATGGGGAATGCTGTGGCCACAGGCCCCCAAATCACTTGACAGCTGTGGGGAGGGGGTCGTGTCCCCCTAGCCGCCAGGGGTGAGGTGCCAGCTGAGCTGCAGGGTGACCACTGAGCACAAGGAGGGGCGCAGCAGCATAGGAAGAAACCCTGCATCATGGCAGGGGGTTAGATGGCCCTTGCAGGCCTTTCTGGCCCCGTGGTGCCCTGATTCTAAGCAGCCTGGGGCCGTGGAGTGGGCATGCGCCTGCCCCGGATCAGAGACTGGTTCCCCCTATGGCTGGGGTCAGGCAGGGCCTCCCTCTGGCCCAAGATCCCTCTCGGGGAGATGGCAGAGCTGCCAGTCCGTGATCCCAGGGGGTCTCAGCAGCTCGCCCTTGTGGCTATGAGGAGAGCAGGGACGGGTGACCACTGTGCCCCAGTGGTGCTGAGGCCAGAACCCAAGTGAAAAGAACCCAGCATATCCCAGGACTCCTGGGGGCCTGACTTCCGGGCTGGACACTACTGAATTGGGGCCAGTGCAGGGGGCTGAGAGGCCTCGTGGGGGCGCTGAGGGGCCGAAGGACTGGCCCTCTCCTGAAGGAGCAGCAATCCCTGAGGGAGCCCTACACGCCAGGACAGTGCAGGGACAGCGGCACCAGACACACGGCTGGCCGGCTGCAGCAGGAGACAGCTTGGAGTCCCCACCAGGCAGGGCTGCCAGCGTCGTGCATAGGCGTGATGCACACACCTGCAACCCGTCATCCCCAGCCCGTGCCCCAGCCCCAGTGTGCAGCCAGGGCCATCAAGGGGCTGCCGCGTAGGTGCCTCCCATCTCACTGGGCCACCTGCTGAGTCCGACCCCCTATTTGGAAGGGGCAGGTAGGCTCTGAGGCCATGGCCCGCGGTGGCAGGGAGCAGGGGGAGACACCTCGTGCCGGCCCTGACCCCCCCACCTGCCCCAGGCTCCTCTGCCCCCTACGTGTCTCTATTCCCCCTGCCCCGCAGGCTCCTTTCAGGTACCCCAGGCTGCTCACCCCTCACTTGCTGTGCCAGGATCCCTGGGCACCCAGCTGCTGTTGGCTCCCTGCCTCACACATCTGCCTGGGGCCAAAGTTTCCACAGTGACGTGTAAGTTTGGGTGTCTCCATTTTTGGGAGCCCAGCTCAAGTCCCCTCCTAGGGCCTGATTTTCAGAGCCCGGGTGAGCAGGAGGGGGGGGGGGGGGGCAGGTGCGAATGCTGGGTCTGGCACCAGTGCTCGCAGCCTAGAGGGGTCTCTAACTTCCCTGGTGCTGATTTGGCCCAGGGAAGCCTTTCCCCAGGAACGGCCCAGCAGGGCGACTCGTTGTACACACTCTTGTGGGGCCATTTATTGCTGAGCTCCTGTCGGTATGTGCAGAAAAGACCCCGTCCCGCGCTCTGGGGCCACTATTGCGTAGTAAAATACAATCTGCGGGGATAAAGCCAGCGGCTACCCCACCCCACAGGCCCTCTCCCCTCCCCAGCAAGCGCCAGCCCCATTGAGCTCCTCCCCCATGAAAACTGACCTCCCTCTGTGCCCTGTGGCTGAGTGTACCCCAGGGAGCAGCAGCCCCTGGTGCAGAGGGGAGACCGCAGCCTGTCCCTCTGACTGGGAGGTGCCAACTCTGCCTGGCCAGCCAGGCACACGTAAATGCCCAGCACCCACTGTATGTCCACGGTCTGTCTTCCCTTCCCCCCTGCTGGTCCCTCCTTTTGGAGATACAGGGTCATTGGCTGCCCTCTGCAGGCAATGGTCCCTCTCTGGCCCTGGGGTGCCGTTTTCAGATCCACTCTTGGCGCTGATCAGACTGCTGGTGCTTTGTGTGATCCACGTGCCCCGTTTCCCTTTTTCATTTCCAATGACTCTAGTTCCCTCCTTCCAGCTGCCGGAGCCACTGAATGGGGGATCACCGCTTAGTGTTGCGCTGCCGGCTGGCGCAGCGGCTTGTTGGCTCTTTGGGGCACAGACGGTGGCATTTGGGGTGTAGTAAGTGAAGGCCCTGATAAAGGCCCAGTATGAGGCCTGAGGCCTGAACTAAAGTAATGGTCAAGACTTAACTAACATAAAGCAAAGCTAAGCTGTGAGCCAGAGGCAGGCCCTGCTCACAGAAGCTGGCAAGGAAAGGGCTGATGTTGCATAAATATATATTCACCTAGCAAAGTTAAAGTATAAACATAGTACCAAGACACACCATACGGGAACATTCCACAGATAACATGGAACAGGCCGACCCATCCCAATGACAGGGGCAAAAGGGTAAAATGATGGATAGAGTTGTTTTGATCGAACTAACATGTACAAGGTGAGAGGCGGCACCTTACTACGTAGAGGGGTTGTACCTTGCTACGTAGAGGGGTTGAACCTCAATACGTCAGGAGTGATGTGTAACTTGTTTGTACCTGTGTATAAGAATGTATCCCTGGGGTGGTGTCTTTGTCCGGCCACGGGGGCAGGGGAAAGTCCCGCCACTGAGCCGGGTCCTTGCCAAGAGGCACTTTTCTCGTAGTATGCCCTGAATTAGGCTCAGAAACCTACAGGGAACTGCAATTGTGTCCGAGATCGCAATAAACCTGGCCAAGGTGCCTTTGTATCTTACTAGACTCTGTGGTCATTGGGGGTTCTCGTCGGGTTTGCTGTGTCAGCTATCTGCGCAGAGCTGGGGCAGCACACAGAGGGAACACACGCACGCAGCCGAGTGATATCAACAGGAGAAAGCAGAAGCACCACACCGGTAGCATCTCACAACATGGGGGTGTCTGTAAGGGTCCAGGCGAAGAGCTGGAGCTGTAGATATGTTTAGTAAACAAGAAGAGTGGAACCCCTGTACTGCCCTGTTAAACCACAGACTGTAATGTTCAGTACGGTAACCACCCGTGGGGACCAGGACAGGACGCTGACTCCCATTCTCTGCACACCTCTTTGCTGGGTTAAGACTTCCTGCTCTCTTATTCCCTGCTGCTAGCGGTATAAGATGGGAAGAGCCCGCTAAGCTCTTCGCAGGTGTCCATCCTGTGTCCTTCTGGGAGGGGGCAGCCCCGGGCTTATGCCACCTCCTGGCTAGTGCTGTTCCTGGCAGCCCCTTTCTTACCCTCTGATCCTGTAATGACGGTGGTGGTGATTGTAATCTCATTAACAGCTAACCTCCCTGCATTGTATGTATCCAAGTGCACCTCTCGATTGTACTGGGAGACACATTTAGAGGCGAGAAGTTCCCAGACAGAAACCCTTTGGTCCTGGAACTGGCCAACTGTCACATAGGAGTCAGACTGTAGGAGATTCAGTATTTGTTGGTTATCTGGAGAGAGACCCTCCTCCAGAGCGTGTGAGATGCTGGTGGTGAGGCTGGTTATCATTTTCTCAGTGGTGAGCGTCCCTGTTCTGTGTTTCTCTAGAAGCTCTTGTCTTGTTTCCTTAGGGACATATTTGGAGAAGAGCAGATCCCACACAGAGACCTTTGGCCCTTGGAACTCGCCCCCCAGCCCGTCGACTGTCGTGGACTTTAAGGCCATTTCCTGATTTTCATTTCTCTCGGAATAGGCAGCATCAGCTTCCTGCAATGGGGTCCCCTCTGCACTTGGACTGTGCACATTTGTTGCTAGTTTTCTCCTTGTTGCTCCTATTTTGGTTACGATGGTGGTAACGACAGTTATCACCTGGTCCATGGTTAATATCCCAGCTCTGTACAGCTCCAGGAGCTCCTGTCTCTTCTCTTCGGGGATGTAGTTAGAGAAGAGCAGGTCCCACACCGAGACCTTTTGCTCATGGAACTCGCCCCCCGGCATATCCACCAGGGTAGACTTTAAGGCCTTTTCCAGTTTTTTATCTTCATGTAAGTCAATGTCCTCAGCTTTCTCTAAGGTCATCGTGTCTTTGCTGGGAGTTTTCACATTAATCACAAATTTCCTGCTTGTAGCTTCTTTTTTCTTAATGAGGGTGGTGACCACGGTTATCACCTGGTCCGTAGTTAATATCCCAGCTCTGTACAGCTCCAGGAGCTCCTGTCTCTTCTCTTCAGGGATGTAGCTAGAGAAGAGCAGGTCCCACACCGAGACCTTTCGCCCTTGGAACTCACTGCCAGGTCCATCTATGGTTGTAGCTTTTAAGATGTTGTCCAGTTGTGTATCTTGTAGAGAATGGGCAGCTATAGCTTCCTGCGAAGTTATCTCATCTCTGTTTGGACTTTTGACACTTGTCATGAATTGCCTACTTGTAGCTTCTGTGGTTGTTATGATGCTAGTGATGATGGGTATCATCTGATCAATGGTTAAAACCCTTGTTCTATACAACGCCAGGAGCTCCTGCCTCTTCTCTTGAGGGATGTGTTTAGAGAAGAGAAGATCTAACAAGGAGACATTTTGCCCTTGGAACTCACCAGCATTTACATAGATGGTCACACGCTTTAAGGACTTTCTCAAGTGTTTCTCTTGTGAATGGGCATCCTCAGCCTTGTCTGATGTTACCCCCACTTTACTGGGATTTTCTGTGTTTGTACATAGATTCCTGCTCCCCGTTTCCACCTCGGTAACGCTGGTGGTGAGGATGGTTATCATATCTTGAATGGTTAGCGTCCCTGCTCTGTACTTATTCAGAAGCTCCTGTCTTTTGGTTTCAGAGATGTAGCTAGAGAAGAGAAGCTCCCACAGGGAAACCTCCTGCCATTTTAATTCCCCGACAGGAACATCGACAGTCTCCGACCGCAAAGCGTTTTCCAAATGTTTGTCGCACAATGAGCCGGGAGTCTCAGCTTCCTCTGATGTTGTCTCTGCACTGGGACTTTCCCCATGTCCTGGTAGATGGTGACTTTTCTCCTCTGTTTTGCTTACGATGGTGGTGACGATGGTTTTCATTTGGTCCGTGGTTAATATCCCAGCTCTGTGCAACTCCAGGAGCTCCTTCCTCTTCTCTTCGGGGATGTATTTGGAGAAGAGCAAATCCCACACAGAAACTTTTCGCCCATGGAACTCTCCCGCCGGCACCTCCACCAGGGTAGACTTTAAGGCCTTTTCCGTTTGTTGCTCTTCACGGGAGGGGGCATCTTTGTCTTTCTCAGATGGCGTCCTCGTCTCTTTGCTGGGGGTTTTCCTAGTTGTGGGGAGTTTTCTGCTTTTCCCTTCGGCCTCAGTAACGCTGGTGGTGAGGATGGTTATCATATCTTGAATGGTTAGCGTCCCTGCTCTGTACTTATTCAGAAGCTCTTGTCTTTTCTCTTCAAGGACGTATTTGGAGAAGAGCAGATCCCACACAGAGACCTTTCGCCCTTGGAACTCGCCCCCC
>NC_048299.1:282019513-282051700 GCF_013100865.1 Trachemys scripta elegans | reverse complement strand
CAGCTGTGCCCACCCCAGCCCAGACACTCATAGATACTAACCCCCCCAGAGCCCAAGCTTGATGCTGGGTCCCGGGCTTGTATGAAGTTTCCTGCGTGCTGCCGCCTCCTTCAGGGCATGTGGGAAACTGCAGCTGCTAGGAACCCTCCAATTCCCTTTCCCTCCCCCTGGCCTTGTCTTCTATTTGCGAGCTGGGCTCTGCCGGGTCCAGCAGCCCCTAACATCTCTGCAGCCTATTTCTATGTGGGGAAAGGAAATTCTGCGCGCCCAACATTAATTTCTGCAAAATTCTGCATTGCGCAGTGGTGCAGAATTCCCTCAGGAGTAAACTAGGAGGCATCCATTACAAAGGAGTAACTCTGCCAGTGGGGGCTATCTTGTGACAGGGGGAGCCCAACATGCCGGATGGGACCAGCTGTGAGGAACTGATTTACGTAAGAAAATAGGAACGGCCCTACAGGGTCAGACCAAAAGTCCATCTAGCCCAGTATCCTGCCTTCTGACAGTGCCAGGGGCCCCAGAGGGAATGAACAGACCAGGGAATCATCAAGTGATCCATCCCCTGCCGCCCATTCCCAGCTTCTGGCAAACAGGTTAGGGACACCATTCCTGCCCAGCCTGGATAATAGCCACTGATGGACCTATCCCCTGTGAACTTCTCTAGCTCTTTTTTGAACCCTGTTATAGTCTTAGCCTTCAAAACATCCTCTGGCAAAGAGTTCCACAGCTTGACTGTGTGTTGTGTGAAGATATACTTCTTTTTGTTTGTTTTAAACCTGCTGTCTATTCACTTCATTTGGTGACCCCTAGTTCTTGTGTTATGAGAAGTAGTAAAAAACACTTCCTTATCTACTTTCTCCACACCAGTCATGATTCGATAGACCTCAATCATATCTCCCTTTAGTCGCCTTTTTTCCAAGCTGAAAAGTCCCAGTCTTATTAACAACAGGTTTCAGAGTAGCAGCTGTGTTAGTCTGTATCTGCAAAAAGAACAGGAGTACTTGTGGCACCTTAGAGACTAACACATTTATTTGAGCATAAGCTTTCGTGGGCTACAACCCACTTCTTCAGATGCATAGAATGGAACAAACAGAAAGAAGATATTTATACATACAGAGAACATGACAAGGTGGAAGTTGTCATGCCAACTGTAAGAGGCCGATTGCTACTTCCACCTTTTCATGTTCTCTATATGTATAAATATCTTCTTTCTGTGTGTTCCATTCTATGCATCCGAAGAAGTGGTCTGTAGCCCATGAAAGCTTATGCTCAAATAAATTTGTTAGTCTCTAAGGTGCCACAAGTACTCCAGTCTTATTAATCTCTCCTCATACAGAAGCCGTTTCATACCCCTAATAATTTTTTGTTGCCCTTTTTGGAACCTTTTCCAATTCCAATATATCTTTTTTGAGATGGAGCGACCACATCTGCACGTAGTATTCCAGATGTGGGCGTACCATGGATTTATATAGCGGCAATATGATATTTTCTCCCTTATTATCGATCCCTTTCTTAACGATTCCCAGCATTGTATTTGCTTTTTTGACTGCCGCTGCACATTGAGTGGATGTTTTCAGAGAACTATCCACAATGACTCCAAGATCTCTCTCTTGAGTGGTAATAGCTAATTTAGACCCCATCATTTTATATGTAGAGTTGGGATTATGTTTTCCAATGTGCATTACTTTGCATTTATTAACATTAAATTTCATCTGCCATTTTGTTGCCCAGTCACCCAGTTTTGTGAGATCCTTTTGTAGCTCTTCGCAGTCTGTGTGGGACTTAACTATCTTGAGTAGTTTTATATCATCTGCAAATTTTGCCACCTCACTGTTCACCCCTTTTTCCAGATCATTTATGAATATGTTGAATAGCACTGGGCCCAGTACAGATCCCTGGGGGACACCACTATTTACCTCTCTTCATTCTGAAAATGGACCATTTACTCCTACCCTTTGTTTCCTATCTTTTAACCAGTTACCAATCCATGAGAGCATTTGGGGGTAGATATAGCGAATGAGACGGGAAAGGAAAGGAAAGGAACTTGTTAATGCATAGAGGCCATCGAGTGCATCTTCGGTTTGTCTTTCACCTCTAATATTATGTTTCCAAATCCTTTTACTTGCCTTTAGTTTGAGTCCTTATCTCAAGCGCTGTTAAATCAACGTCAGGTTGCTTTTACTAGAGACATGTCTAAGTGCCTTGTGCTAAGGAGCGTGTGACACGGAGGTGCAGCCACTGACTGGGGGTGCCCTTCCTCCCAGAGGCAGGAGATCGGTGTGTGCTGCAGGTATCCAGAAGGAAGGGACTGGGGACTTGAACGTAACAAAGTGGGGTGTGTAAATCACTAGCCTGCAGAGGGGAAGAGCAGAGCACAGCGCCTGTATTGGCAGCACCTGGTGGCTGAGGAGAGTGTCCCTGGCGGGCCCAGCCAGGGCTCTCTTCCACTGTGAGCAGGTGGTAGGGCTGCAGCCCAGACACCACTGTAATCCCCAAGGCAATAGCAGAGGGAGGCTGGCAGGGCACTTGGCTCCCTGTGCAGTGCAGTCTGCTCCTCCCAGCGGGAGGGTGGGTTACTGACATTCCCATAGGGCTGTAGCTTTGCAAAGAAATGTCCAAAGGTGTCATAGCATCGCCAGTGGCATAGTTATTGTGGGTTTGTTCCTGGTAGTGCAGGGGACACTTTCCCAATAGATGAGAAGGCCTGAGGCCTGCCCTGACAGGCTGAAGACAGACAAGCAGAGAGCTGGACTGTGGGCAGGAGGGAGGAGCAAACCAGTGAGGGGGAGGGAGATGATTGCACTGTCACATTCCAGGGTGCAACAAGACCAGCGAGGGGCTGTGTCACCACCTGCCCCGTAACCCTGGGGGCCTCCCAAGCCTTTGCAATTGTAGCTCCCAGCCTGGGCGGTTCACAGTCAGCCACTCACACCCTGAGTGTTTGTGTGTAGCCACAGCCCTGGGCCAGCAGCCCTGTCCCCGCAGTCCATTGGCAAACACCAGCCACGCTCTGGCTCCCACCAGCCTGGGTTACTGCCTGCAGGTGACCCCAGCACACTCCCCATCCCGGCTTTCCCCAGAAATGTGTGCTCTTCCCTGGCCAGCCCGGATATTAAAGGTCCATTGCCCTGTAAGGGGATAATATGCAACAGTTTGCTCTTTTGACTGCAGCTGCCAAACAGCTCAGTGTAAACCCAACCCTGCACTGATTCAGATTAACCTGTCTATTAACAGAAGAAGATAATAATAGAATTGAAGTATCTGGTACTAAAGTCAGAAATGGTTACATGATCAATGAAGAGAAAGTGCTTTCTAGGGGCTAAAACAGGGGTCTCAAACACGCGCTCGCAGAGTTATTTCCTGCGGCCCACCATAGGCGCCGACTCCGTGGGTGCTCCAGGGCTGGAGCACCCACGGGGAAAAAGGAGTGGGTGCTCCGCAGCCACTGGTAGCCAAGCTCCCCTCACCTCCCGTCCCACCTCATCCTCCCCCGCCCCCCAGCACGCTGTGTCCCTGCTCCTCCACCTACCTCCCAGTGCAAACAGCTGTTTGGCGGCACTTAGGACTTTCCAGGAGGAAGGGGGAAGGAGCGGGGACGCGGTGTGCTCAGGGAAGAGGCGGGGATGAGGTGGGGTGGGGACGGGGATTTGGGGAAGGGGTTGGAATAGGGGCAGGGAGGGGGGCGGAGTTGAGGTGGGGACTTTGGGGAAGGGGTTAGAAAGGGGGCGGGGAAGGGGAAGAGAGGTAAAAGATAAATTAATGGATCCTTGCAGCACCGCTACATTCAGCGTTTCTTCAGCAGTAATTTAGCGGGGGACGTAAAGAATATAATTTGCACTGATGTCTTTGAGCTACTCATTGGGGGAGGAGATTCTTGGGGCAGCGGTATGAAGGAGGTCAATGGACTCATTCTTGTGAATGATGTTAGTTATTTTAAATCCATCTGTTCTGTGGAACAGGACAGGAGCTTTCTTCTTTAGGTATGACTCAATTCTTTTCTTCCCCCATGTTAGTGAGTTTCCCTCATTCTGTCTCTTCCCATTCTCCCAGTCACTTTCATTCTGCTTTTTGATTACTCTTCCAGTCACCTGTGGTCTGATTTTCAGGGCCATTTCCAACAAGGCCTCAAGTGAGAGAGAGAGAGGCAATTTGAGACCTTAGGGCTAAACATGAACGCTGCTTACAACTGGGCACATCATCGGCTGGGGTCAGTTGTCAGAGATCAGTGGAAGTCAGTGGAGCTATGGCAATTTACACCAGCTGAGGATCTGTCCCACATTTCTATTCTCTGGGGCTATTATAACAGATCGAAGGGGTCCTCGTCCTCGTGTGGCCCTCGTGGCGATTTGAGTTTGAGATCCCTGGGCTAAAACTTAACCAGCCAGATGTGGGTCAGGGTAAAGTGGCCCAGGTTCCCAGCGACAGGGCTGACTAAATTCTCAGGTCAGGCTCTGCCTCCAAAGTCAAAGGCCTGGTTCCTTTGTCGTCTTAGTTGAGAGAGCACGCTGGGGTTTTCTGTCCCTTTCTTTTATAGTCCGGTGAAGCTCTGAGGTGGATTTGTCCCCTCAAAGCAAAGTTTACTTCAGCGCTAATGAAGGTGACCTGGAGGCTGGTGGTAAAGGACGCTCCGTGGTCTCTCTTCTCACCTGCGGTTGCTGAAATGCAAATTTGCTTTGTCTCCTGCCATCTCCTCCCCCGCTGCCCCAAGGACCCTGCTTACTACGTGTATGTAAACGAAGATAAACCCCCATTTCTCCGTTCCGGCTCTGTGTGCCAGGGCAGGGCTGTCTGGGTTCGAACGTCACAAAGGGCAGGGGGATTTCGTCACTTTACAGCTAATGCGGCTGCCCATCTTTCGCCATGATAGTACTGACCAGCGAGTTCTTAGTTTTCAAATGATCCCTCACAAGGCGTATTTTATACAAGGATCATTGCAGGAGTGTGTAGGGTGTGAATATGGGGAGCTCTTGGTCTCACACACACGCAAACGAGGGGCATCCCCTCAAAGGCTCCGTGGCTAGCGATGTGATGCTGTCACCCTGCATATTCTGTAGCTTCGAGTGACTTTTGTACCTGGCTCCTGATTGTTGAATGTTTGGAACTGGCTGATGGGACGTGGGGCCTGGCACACACAGCACGCTGGGCTGCATTGTCGCCAGGTATGTGACACGGGCAGGTGACTGCTTGGCCCCCTTTGCACGCAGCAAGACTAAGAAGGTGCATGTGAGACGGTGGTGCTGTGAGGCACTGAAGTCTTGCAGAGATGTGAGTCTGTCCTATCACAGATCAGGGGCCTGTTCCCAGGTCTGCCCCAGACTTCGCCTGTGGCCTTGGGGAAGTCCCTTGTTGTCACTGAGTGCGTTGGGAGAGCACCGGGGGCCCGCTCAGTGACCCAGACAGGCCCTGCCCAGAGAGACGCATTCTGGAGTTCCAATGAGGAAAGTGTCAAATCAGCTCCAGAGCGGAACGTGCAGGAGCCGTGGCTTGTGCCCACCTAGCAAATGCACACCAGTATCTGAAACTTGGAGGCCTAGCGTTCACCGCCCCCTACCCGGGGGGGCGGGGGGAAGGACACACACTGAGAGAGGAGAGCTCTGTGTTTTCTAAGGGCTGAGGGCCCTGTTTCCATTGCTTGCAGTGGGAGCTGCGGGGCCTCAGCGCCTCTGAGAGTCAGGCCAGATTTACATAGGAGCCTAACCACAGATCCTTCCCCACCCTGCCGCCTCCTCCCCAGCTCCTTCCCCAGCCCATCTCTGCAACCTGCTCCCTAATTCCTCCTCCAGCCCTNCCCCAGCTCCTTCCCCAGCCCATCTCTGCAACCTGCTCCCTAATTCCTCCTCCAGCCCTGCCGCCTCCTCCCCAGTTCCTTCCCCACCCCCATCACTGCAGCATTCTCTCCTTTCACTTCCCGTCACTGCAGGCTCCCTGCCTCTCACCTCAGCACCTGACCAGTGAGTGTATCTGGAACAGTCCTGCCCAAAGCCCCGATGGGAGCGTTCTCAGAACCTCCGCCCACAATACCAACTAGAAAAAGAACTGGTGGTACTAGCCTGGCTCCACCCATTCCCGGCTCGACGAGGAGCTGCCGCTCCCAGACGATTGTGCCAATCGTCACAGTACAACTCTCCCTCTTGTTTGGAAATTGTTACATGGCCATTTAATTTGTCCCCATTAGGAGTCAGAGCTAACGTCTCACAGAGACGTTCCCCCTGAGCTGTTGTTTCAGGCTCCCTACAGACTCAGGCAGACACCAGACACCACAACATCGTTTACACTTGGGGTGAACAGTCTGAAGGTTTCTTCACTTCCATAAGGACCAGAGATGTAACTTTTTAATGGAAGTTGAGATTCCAGAGCACACGATAGCATCTTCCAAGGAAAGGTACCATCTCATGAAGCAGCCCACCCCATCCCTGCCCTGGGGGCAGTGTATGTGAGACCCCCATGGTACAATGGGGAAATGGCAGAAGCTCTGTTCTCCCAATCCCCTTGGCCTTGTCAGTCTCCTCCCTCCCACTGCAAGGTTTAGGGGAAGAGTCAGCAGGGCGAGGTCAATGCCAACTTCTTCACCTGCCCCCATAACTCCCCAAACACCCTGCACCAGGCACAGTGCTGCCCCCAGCCCCTTGTGCCCCCACTCCTACCTGCCAGTGCGTGGAGATGCTCTCGGTCCTGCTGCTGCTGCGTCTCTGCCAGGCTGAGCCACTGGGACAGAGCCTAATTTAAACCCATCCCGTCCCCGCCCCGGGGATGACACATCAGCCCAGCCCGAGCCCTGCACACTAGTCTAAATCCAGATGACCTGACAAGCTGCGCTGCTGGGCTAATGAGTGGGGTTGTGCCAGCAGCCAGCAAAGCAAACAGCCCGGTACAGCTTGTGCCCAGGGAGCTCCCAGTCTGGTCCGCTGGGAGGGGTCAGGCTATGTGGAGGATGGGGCTGGCAGGATGGGGGTGCTAAGCCCACAAAGGACGGGGGGTCAGGTGAGGCCTGTGCACAGTCTGGTGGCTCTTTGGCTAATGAGGACGTGGGTTCTGCCCCCGTGGGCAGGGTGGAGGTGGAGAAACTTGAGGGGGTTTCCAGAATGTCTCTTCCCTGCCCGATGCCTGATGTTGCTGTCACTGACGCTTGTGTCCTGCCTGTGGCCCCCTGCCTGGTCCTCTCTCTGACTCCCATCCTCCCCTCTAGCTCCTGCCTCTCAGTGCAAGCCGGCCTGGGTCTCCGTGAGACCTCACCCACTCCTCCAAACTCACGGCACACGCCCTCTCCAAGCACTGCCTCTCGTGCCTGGATCCCTGCACTTTGCCCGCACTCCACTGACACTGCTCTCACTAACGTCTCTGCTAGCCTCCTCCCAGCCAGTCTCAGGGCCTTTCCTCTGGCCTCACCCCCCAGGACCGGGCGAGTCGCTCCGAATCGTTTCCTTCCCTCGAGTGGGGTGAGCAGCCTCCATCTGATGCTCGCCTGCCCCACCTGTCAGGCACAGCTTGGCCTTGTTCTGGGTTTGTGGCTCCTACTTCCCACATGGGATCTGTGCCACGGCAGCTGTGCGAATGTCACCGGTGAGAGCTCTGCCTGTGTGCTGGTCCTGGGCGGGGAGCTGGAGCCAGCCAGCTTGTTGTCTTTGATCGGCCTGTCCCAGGGACTGGTGTGTTGACACTGTAGGTGCTGGTCTCCCGTCTGGCTTGGGGTGGGGTGGTTCGCCCTGCTGCTCAGGAGGCTGGAGGAGTCATTGTGACCAAAGAGGGATGCTGCACAGGAGTGAACTGTGCTTTCATTTGGCTGCTCTGTTCGATCTCCTGGGAGGTGTTTGCTGCACCAGGAGTTAAATGTTCTTCTCTAGCTGTTGCTCACTGGGGAGAACTGGCCCAGTCCAGCTGCCAATGTGGGAGTTCCTGGGCACATAGGGAACCTGCTTGCAAAGCACTGCCAGTGTGGGATTCGTACTGGGGCTTTGTCCCAGGTGGAGTAGCTGGGCCCTGTCTTTGCTCCTGGGTGGCAGAAAGGGCTGGATTGGATCGGTGAATAGTTTTATTGCTGGCGAATGGGAATCTATTGTATGGCCTTGAAAGCCAGCTGAGCCGGTCTCTGCAGCTCCGTGCGGGCTCCATTGCCTTGCTTCCAGAATAAAAGGTGACTTTGTTTGGGGGTCTGAGACTCTGTGTGTGGCTCTGGGTATCTGCGTGATCGTGAGTGCCTGTCGAAGAGCAGATGCAGTGTTGTTGTAGCCACGGTGGTCCCAGGATATTAGAGAGACCCAGCTGGGTGAGATATATCTATTATTGGACCGACCAACTTCTGTTGCTTACAGACCAACAGAAGTTGGTCCAATAAAAGCTGTTACCTCCCGCCCCTTGTGTCTCCTGATGTTTGTCTTTTCCCAGGTGACCTATAGGACCCACACCCTGCAGGGGCTTTTCTAGCAGGTGAACACTCCATCCTGCGAGGAGACAGCATGACAGAGCCCGGCACATGGCAGGCACAGCGTCGGATTGGTTAGCAGTTGGGACTGCAGGGCTGGAAGGTCACTGCTGTTTCTGGTGCAGAAGGTCACGCTGAGGCTCATCACAACGGCCACTCTGGGGCAGACCCATGGTCTAGCCCAGTGTCCTGACAGTCGCCAGTGCCAGACGCTCCAAAGGGAATGAACAGAAGAGGGTGATTTCAAGTGACCCATCCCCGATCGTCCGGGCCCAGCCTCTCTTTGCCTGCAGTTTATTTTTATCCTGCAATTGATGGGTTGGGGCAGGGGTTTAATGGCCTCATATGTTTTCTACTAAGTGCACTTTAAGGTTCAGTCCTGGATTCAGACTGAGTCAAACGCTGACCGAGGGCCAGACCCTGAGGCCTGGAAACAGAAGCTTGATGCAGGACTCGCTGGGCGAGATCCTCTGGCTTGTGCCACGTGGGAAGCCAGACTAGTTGGTCGTGATGATCCTGTCTATTACTGTGACATTTATTACTCTGCATTCTGATCCCTACGCAGGCCGGGCCTTTGTGGCTCGTAGGAACACAGGAAGGGCAGCTCAGTCTCCTCTTTCTGTCCAGTGCCAGGTGCTTCAGAACAAAGTGTGAAGAATCCTGCAGTAACGGTGGTGCCATGATCTGCACCCCACGTTGGATCTCACCCTATTGCCTTTCGTTAGAGACAGGCTGGCGCTGGGAAGCAGGAGGTTGAATAGCCCTTCCGAAATCGGGGTCAGCAGTAACCGTTCTAATTCATGCTGTCCACAAAGATGTCCAATCCCTTGCTAAAGTCTTGGGCTCACTGACTCTGTGTGGCAGCGAGTTCCATAGGCTAATCATGCACTGTGTGAAGTATTTCCTGGCATTGGTTTTGAATTTCCCACCTTTAAAGTGATAGACTGTGCCCTTGTTCTTGTGTTATCATAGAATATCAAGATTGGAAGGGACCTCAGGAGGTCATCTAGTCCAACCCCCTGCTCAAAGCAGGACCAATCCCCAGACAGATTTTTGCCCCAGATCCCTAAATGACCCCCTCAAGGATTGAACTCACAACCCTGGGTTTAGCAGGCCAATGTTCAAACCACCAAGCTATCCCTTCCCCCCACAATGACAACAGAAGTTCTTCAGCCAGACCAGTCATCCTTCTCTAGGCCAGTCATTACTTTGTAGACTTTTATCATGTCTCCTCTGATTGGTCTCTCTCTGTAAGGGAACAATCCCAGGCTTTACAATCTCTTCAGATGAGAGCTTTTCCAGCAACGGATCTTCCTTGTTGTCCTGTGTTGACCCTCTCTAGTTAAGCGATGCCCGTTCCGGGTGACCAGTACGGCCTAGGGTCCCGATGGGGCTGCCCCAGGCATTGCTCTGTGCTCTGTAGAGTGTTCATTGTCCCATTCCTTATGCCTGCTCACATCTTGTTACCTTTCTGACCATGGTTGCCATTGAGCCGAGGTCTCCAGTGAGCTTCCATATGTTGCCCACGTCCCTTTTTGAGTTGATGCAGTTAATGGAGAACTTTAAGGGGTTGAGTAATTCATCTGTCCCCCACCATGGGGCATGACTTTGAATGTATCAGCCCTCTCTGCAGATGTCTAGCAGACCTCTCTGCTCCTCGCTACACCAGGCATTTACACTGGCACAGCTATGTCTCTCTGGTGTGAAAAACCTGAGTCGTAGCTACTGACATAGCCCCTGGTGTAGACAGTGCTAGATCGATGGAAGAATTCTTCCATCCACCCAGGGTGGTGGAGTGCTTGTGCCGAGAGGAGAATTCCTCCCCTCGGCACAGGCAGTGTCTGCACTGAAGCGCTATGGGATGCATCTGTACGGCTGTAGCGCTTTGAGCATTGACATACCCTAACTTACACCGCTGTGTGTCGCCTGCGGAGTTTTGCTAACTCAGTGCACCTCCTGTTTCCAGCTCCTTCATACATCGAGACCTAGGAGGGAATCCTACGGCTCCACTGTTAGCATCTGGCCAGGAGAAAAGTGCCCCATTTATCCCAACTCTGTGTTTTCTATCTCCTTGCCAGATACTTCGCCTCTCACCCCATGACATCTTAGCTTTTCTAGTAGCCTCTTGTGCAGGACCCTGTCAGAGATCTTTAGAAAGGCTGAATAACATGTATTATTTGCAGTGTTGTTGTAGCCATGTTGGATATCAGAACAACAAGGTGGGGGCGGTGATATCTTTTACTGAACCAGCGTCTGTTGGTGAGAGACAGGACCTTTCGAGCTACATGGAGCTCTGCTTCAGGCTGGGAAAGCTACTCGGAGAGTCCCAGCTCAATACACGGTGGAATAGATTGTTTGCATAAGTAATTAACATGCATTGTAAGAGACAATTGAAGGTGAAGAGTATCAGGGGGTAGCCCTGTTAGTCTGTGTCCACAAAAACAACAAGGAGTCCGGTGGCACCTTAAAGACTAACAGATTTATTTGGGCATAAGCTTTCGTGGGTAAAAATCCACTTCTTCAGATGCATGGAGTGAGAATTACAGATGCAGGCATTATATAATGACACATGAATAGAAGGGAGTTACCTCACAAGTGGAGAACCAGTGTTGACAAGGCCAATTCGATCAGGGTGGATGTAGTCCACTCCCAATAATAGATGAGGAGGTGTCAATGCCAGGAGAGGCAAAGCTGCTTTTGTAATGAGTCAGTCACTCCCAGTCCCTATTCAAGCCCAAATTTCAAGCTTTGTGACTTTGTCCTCACCCACAACCACTTCAGATTTGGGGACAACTTATACCTTCAAGTCAGTGGCACTGCTATGGGTACCCGCATGGCCCCACAGTATGCCAACATTTTTATGGCTGACTTAGAACAACGCTTCCTCAGCTCTCGTTCCCTAGTGCCCCTCCTCTACTTCCGCTACATTGATGACATCTTCATCATATGGACTCACAGGAAGGAGGCCCTGAAGAATTCCACCTGGACTTCAACAATTTCCACCCCACCATCAACCTCAGCCTGGACCAGTCCACACAAGAGATCCACTTCCTGGACACTACAGTGCAAATAACTGATGGTCACAAAAACACCACCCTATACCGGAAACCTACTGACTGCTATACGTACCTACATGTCTCCAGCTTCCATCCAGGATACATCACACGATCCATTCTCTACAGCCAAGCCCTAAGCTCCAATCCTTCAGACAGAGACCTACAAGATCTTTATCAACCATTCTTAAAACTACAATACCCACCTGGGGAAGTGAGGAAAAGATTGACAGAGCAAGACGGGTACCCAGAAGTCACCTACTACAGGACAGGCCCAACAAGGAAAATAACAGAACACCACTGGCCATCACATACAGCCCTCAGCTAAAACCTCTCCAGCACATCATCAACGATCTACAACCTATGCTGGAAAAATGATCTCACAGACCTTGGGAGGCAGGCCAGTCCTCGCTTACAGACAACCCCCCAACCTGAAGCAAAATACTCACCAGCAACTACACACCACACCCAGGGCCAGTGCAAGGATATTTTGCGCCCTAGGTGAAACTTCCACCACCCCCCACCCCCGCACACATCGGTTCATGGAGGGGCAAATCCCAATGAGCCTTTATAGACCCCAGGGGCCAGCCATGCCAGGGGCTGCTCCCCAGCCCAGGTTCCCCGCTTCCCACCTCCTGAACTCCCCTGGAGGGTGCACAGCCTCCCCGCGAGCCCTCCCCTCCCCTCCCCACCCCGGCGGCCCCCGCCCCGAGTCCACTCACTGGCTTTGCTGGTCTTGGGCCGCTGCAGCAGCTCAGCAGGGAGGAGCCGCCTTCCAGAGGCACCGGAGAGCCGGAGCGTCGGCTTGCGGGGGCAGCGAGCCCCAGCCATGGAGGAGCCAGCGCAGCGCAGCGCAGGGGGGCAGCAGCCCTGCAAAGGCGGTGGTGCCACTAGCAGGGAGCGGCTGCGGCCCCCATCCCTCTTGCCCAGGCTGCGGCCTGCCCCCCCCCGGGGGGCTCCTGCAGGCTGCAGCAGATGTATAAGGGCGCCGGCCCCCATGCGCCCCCCGGCTCCCCTCTCACCTAGGGTTACCATATTTCAACAATGAAAAAAGAGGACCGGGGTGGGGAGGAGAGCCCCGCCGTAGCCCTGATCCACTCCCTCCCACTTCCCACCCGCTGACCGCCCCACTCAGAACGCCCAACCGCCCCCTGCTCCTTATCCCCTGACTGCCCCCTCCTGGGACCCCTTGTGACGAAGTGGGACTGTTCTTAATGTTTTCCTCAGTTTCCCCTATGCAGTTCTTAAGTATCTAGGTGGTGGGATAAGGGTGTATGGTTGCTGCAGAGCACAGGGCCAGGGTACATAAATGCAACTGATGGCATGGGCCCCTCCTCTGCAAAGGTGCCAGCTGAAGGTGTTGGAGACAAAGGGATCAGGTGATCTCCTGGCCTGGGAAAGAGACAAAGCCCAGAGAAGGAGGGGCTGGACGGGAGTTTGAAGCTAGCTGGGGACTGGAAGGGAGGGCAGATGGGAGTCTGCCTTGCTGGGCCGCAGAATGGACCCGGCAGAGGGGTCCCGTTTGCTGGACCTACAAGCTCTGTTTTATGTCATCTAATAAACCTCTGTGTTACTGGCTGGCTGAGAGTCACGTCTGACTGCGAAGTGGGGGTGCAGGACCCTCTGGCTTCCCCAGGACCCCGCCTGGGCGGACTCGCTGTGGGAAGCACACGGAGGGGCATATGCTGAATGCTCCAAGGTCAGACCCAGGAGGTGAAGCCGTGTGAGCTTCTTGCCCTGAAGACAGTCTGCTCCGAGGGAGAGGAGGCTCCCCAAAGTCCTGACTGGCTTTGTGGGGAGCAGTTCCAGAGCATCGCCTGGGGACTCCGTGACACCTCTGCCCCTAACTGTCCCCCAGAACCCCACACCCTACCTGTCCCCTGACTGCCCCAAACCTTATTCACACTCCCACCCCCAGACAGACCCCCGGGACTTCCACGCCCCATCCAACCACTCCCCACCCCCTGACAGGAGCCCCAGGACTCCCAACCTAACCCCCCCTGCTCCCTGTCCCCTGACTGCTCCGATCCCTCTCCACACCCCCGCCCCCTGACAACCTTTCCCGCAGAACTCCTGACCCATCCAACCCTCCCCCTGCTCCCTGACTGCCCCCCCGTGACTCCCCTTACCATGCCCATGCTGGTCAGATGCTGGCTCCACATGGAGACAAAACACACTGCCGTGTGCACAGCCCGTCCCCGGCAGAGTGATGAGGCAGCGGGACCGGGGAGCTCCGGGAGGGGCAGCAGCGGCTGCGACTCACATGCCCAGGAGCCGCAGAGCCTGAGCGCGGCGAGGGGGGGATGCGAGGGGCCAGTGCCCACATGCATCTGCTGCAGCTTGCAGGAGCCCCCGGGGTGGGGGGAGGCGCCAGGCCACAGCCTGGGCAGGAGGAGCAGGGGGCCCGGCTACACCCAGCTAGCGGCACCGCCACCCTTGCATGGCTGCTGCCCCCCTGCGCCGTGCTGTCTCCTCCATGGCTGGGGCTCGCCACCCCTGCAAGTTGACGCTCTGGCTCTCCGGTGCCTCCGGAAGGCGGCTCCTCCCTGCCGAGCCAGGGCACCGCTTTTTTGTGCCCCCAACCACTTGGCGCCCTAGGCGAGGGCGTAGATCGCCTAGTGGTTGCACCGGCCCTGACCACACCACAGAACCACTAACTCAGGAACCAATCCCTGTAATAAATCTCGTTGCCTACTCTGTCCCCATATCTACTCTAGCGACACCATCAGAGGACCCAACCACATCAGCCACACCATCAAGGGCTTGTTCACCTGCACATCTACTAATGTGATATATGCCATCATGCGCCAGCAATGCCCCTCTGCCATGTACATCGGCCAAACCAGACAGTCTCTACGCAAAAGAATAAATAGACACAAATCAGACATCAGGAATGGTAACATACAAAAGCCAGTAGGTGAACACTTCAATCTCCCTGGTCATTCTATTACAGATTTAAAAGTCACTTTCATTGAACAAAAAAACTTCAGAAACAGACTTCAAAGAGAAACAGCAGAACTAAAATTAATTTGCAAATTTAACACCATTAATCTGGGCTTGAACAGGGACTGGGAGTGGCTGGCTCATTACAGAAGCATCTTTTCCTCTCCTGGAATTGACACCTCCTCATCTATTATTGGGAGTGGACCACATCCACCCTGATTGAATTGGCCCTGTAAACACTGGTTCTCCACTTGTGAGGTAACTCCCTTCTCTTCATGTGCCAGTATAATCGTGCCTGCATCTGTAATTTTCACTCCATGCATCTGAAGAAGTAGGTTTTTTACCCACGAAAGCTTATGCCCAAATAAATCTGTTAGTCTTTAAGCTGCCACCGGACTCCTTGCTGTAATTGACAGTGAAGTGGCCCATTAACACCCCTGGAGTCAGATGGCAAAAAAGTGGGTTAATGGGTTAGTGGATTATTGTAATGAGACATTAAGCCAGTGTCTTTATTAAGACCATGATTTTTGGTGCCTAGCAAAGTCTGAATTTAAGTTCCCTGGCTCGTCTTTGGAACGTGCGCAGGTTCCCTTTGGGGATAAGGACGGAGAGGTCAGATGTGGAGCGATCGCTTTGTTTGCCCCCCGGTGACTAGGTGTTTTTCTCTTTTACCATTTTTCTGTATAGGTTCATTCAAGAGCACAGTGATTGTCTGGTTTCACTCGCATGGTTGTTGCTGGGGTATTTAGGGCACTGGATGAGGTACACCACATGTGAGAGGGATGTGTAGGATCCATGGATCTTGAAAGCACGTTGCATGTGAGGGGGTTGATCATTGTATCAATGGAGAGATGTCTGCAGGGTAGTGCATCTGTTGTTCCTTCAGGATCTGGTGGCACTTTGAGTTTGTCTGTGGGGAGCTTGCTTCTGAGGATGAACTTGATGAGATTGGGGCATTGTGTGAAGGCCAGAAGAGTGGGTTGGGAAAGATTTCTTTCAGGCTGTGGTCTCCTGTATGGGTTGCAATTCTTTGATGATTCCCTGCATGGGTTCCAGTGTGGGGTGGTGGGTAACTATTGGGGTGTGTGGTCGGAAGGTTTTTGTTTGTTTTCCTGTAGATCACATCCTGGCGGAATGTCCTTGTTTGGTGAAGGCCATTTTAAGTGTTTTTAAAGAGTGTATCCTGGACTTTCTCCTTAGGGCACATTCTGTGGTGTCTGAGAGCCTGGAGGCAGATAACAGATTTTTTTTGGTGTGGTTACTGTGCAGGTAAGTGTGGTAATCCCAGGTTCCTGTATATGGTTGTCTGTAGGGTTTCACTGTTGTAGCTCATCATGGTGCCCGGGGAGTCGATGCTGGTGGGGGATGGTTCTAGAGAGACTTTGGTGGATGGGTGGTGGTTGCTGAAGTTGTGGTGGAAATTGGTGAGGGAGTTTAGGTCATCTGTCGAGAGAATGAAAATATCATCAATGTATCATCATTTCTGTGCTGCATTTGTCCAGAAATTCTTCTTCCAGGTGGCCCATGAAGGGGCTGGCATATTGGGGAGCCGTCCTAGTGCCCAGGGCTGTTCCCGTGCTTTGGGGAAGGTGTTTGTTGAATGTAAAATTGTTATGGGTGAGTTTGGCGATGTGTTTGGAATGGATACCGGAGTGTTGTCCATTGTCCTGTAGACGTTTCAGGCAGGCAGAAGTGCTGCCATTGTGAGGAATGTGGGTATACCGGGCGAAGATCCATGGTGGCGAGGCTGGTGTTCCAAGGGAGGTGGATAATGTTGGGTGTTTGTGGAGGAAGTTGGTTGTGGTCTGGAGGAAGTGGCCCTTTGTGTGGTGAGTGGTGTGAGGATGGTTTCTATGCATTCTGATGTTCCTTAAGTAATAATGCCATGGCCAGATATGATGGGTCTGCCTGGGTTCCCTTGTTTGTGTATCTTGGGAAGTAGGTAGAAGTTCCCTGGGGTGGTTTGTGGGGGACGAGGTCACAGAGTTTCTCTTAGAGTTCTTTGGGGAAGGCTTTGATGCTACCCTAAAATTCCTGGGTGAAGTGTGGTGTGAGGGTCTTTATCGTCAGTAGTGTTGGGAAGTTGTCGGTGGGCCTCACTGACATAGTCATCACAGTTGAGAACAACAAGGGCTGGTTTGGTCACCATCTGGTGGCTGGATTTCAGGGACTCGAATTTCACCAGCAGAGCTGGTCCAATAGATGATATTACCTTGCCCGCCCTGGCTGAATAAAATGATGTCAGCCATGCTCTGCTTTAGCCACTGCTAATGCCCTGGGCTCCAGAGGCCTTGTGTGGATGGGGCAGTCAGGCAGACATGCCTCTGTGGCTCCTGACCCCGCTGTCTCCTCCAGCAGGAGCGGCAGCAGCTGTGTTAGCCTCCTGCCTTTGGGCATGCTCCCCCAGGGGGCCAGTGGGACCACGATGGCCAGGGCCAGGCAGTGCGTGCAGGACCCTCTGAAGCAGCACCTTCACCTATCTCGCTGTCCAGGGCTACCGGGACAAGCCTCCAGACCCAACCCAGTGCCTGCCATGACAACACCTGTCCCTCCTTACCAGCGACTTTCCTTGTGTGAGCTGTTAGGTGGGTCACAAAAGCCCCTCATCCAAACTCATGTCCCCCCCCCCCCCGCCTGCCTTCCAGGGCTCTGGGCTCTGCCACCGATAACTGACTGCATCACCATCCTCCACAGGCGGGCTGGCCCTTTAGCAGGGCTGGGGCCCAGCAGTACCCTGGGCCAGGCTCAGCCCACCTCCCCAGGGGAAGGGACAAGGCCCAGGGTCAAATAGTAGAAGGCTTTGACTTGGAACCAGGCCTGCTGAGATGTAAAGGGCAGAGCAGAGGAGGGAGCAGAGAGATCTCTGGCAGACGGTGGGGTAGACAGGCCTGCAGGGAGTCAGTCTGCAGAGAGACTCTCGGTAATGCCTCGGGGTGCCATTTCGGATTGGGATGGGGGGACTTTAACCATCATTCCAAGGGCTACTGGGGCACCTGAAAACTCTTTTTTTTAGATTATTTTTATTTTGAAGATAATAACTTAGCAATTAGCTGACAGGAGGACTGCATCTAATTCCTATAGAAAGAAGTTAAATAAATATTAAACCCACTCAGCTCCAATACTAACATGTTCTGACATCTTCTGTCAAGTCACTTAAGGGACACTGGTTAGGTTTAAAATTTTAATGGATATTCTTACTTTGTTACTAACTCTTGAATACAACAATTGAAACAATTGTAGAAAAACCTAGATTACTTCCCATCACTTTTTTGCATTTCACCAAGCTTGGAATAGCTCATTTAACTTTTGGAAACATCCTACTAGGACAAGGCCCCGTGAGTTTATACTGCATCTGCCTAGGGGCTCTAAGAGTGTTATCCCACTACAAATAATACAGCAGAAATTGACTTTAAACACAAGTGAAATTGGCACTTTCAAGTCACTTTCATAGTATTGACAACCCCGAATATTCAAAAATGATAAGTCACCAAAAATCATGAGACTGGCTTTAAAATCATGAGATTATGTGCTGTGATGGGTTTGGTCACAGAGACCCCCTTGGGATTGTCATCTGATGTGCCGAGACTACCTCTGAGCCCGTTTTCTCTGCCAGTTTGGGCCTCCAGAACCCTGCCTCATTGAGCCAGACCCAGGGGCTGAACCATGTCCCCAAAGCCTCAGACTAAACCACATACAGCTCAGAAAGTGTTCCTGTCTTCAGCACCCAGACACTCATCTCCCAATGGGATCCAAACGCCAAATAAATCCGTTTTACTCTGTATAAAGCTTATACAGAGCAAACTCATAAATTGTCTGCCCTCTATAACACTGATAGAGAGAGATGCACAGCTGTTTGCTCCCCCAGATATTAATTACTTACTCTGTGTTTAATAATAAACAAAAGTGATTTTATTAAGTGTAAAAAATAGGATTTAAGTGGTTTCAAGTAATAACAGACAGGACAAAGTAAGTTACCAAACAAAATAAAACAAAACACGCAAGTCTAAGCCTAATACATTTAAGAAACTAATTACAGGTAAATCTCACCCTTAGAGATGTTCCAATAAGCTTCTTTCACAGACTAGACTCCTCCCTAGTCTGGGCCCAATCCTTTCCCCGGTACAATCCTTGTTAGTTCCAGCATGCATCTTAGGTGGTAACTAGGGGATTCCACATGACTGGGACCATCTTTGTTCTGTCCCACCCCCTTTAATAGCTTTGGCAGAAGGTGGGAATCCTTTGTCTCTCTCTGGGTTCCCACCCCTCCTTCTAAATGGAAAAGCACCAGGTTAAAGATGGATTCCAGTTCAGGTGACATGATCACATGTCCTGTGAGACTTCATTACCCACTCGCTGGCACGCAGGTATACAGGAAGTCTGACAAGTAAACAGAGCAATTTACAACCAATTGTCCTGGATAATGGAAGCCAACAAGATTCCAAACCACCATTAATGGCCCACACTTTGCATAATTACAATAGGACCTCAGAGTTATATTTCATATTCCTAGTTTCAGATACAAGAATGATACATTCATACAATTAGGATGACCACACTCAATAGATTATAAGCTTTGTAATTATACCTTACAAGAGACCTTTTGCATAAAGTTTATTCCAGTTACATCATATCCACTTATAAACATATTTTTAAAACAATATGGAGTGCAACGTCACAATGTAAAAATAACAGATTTGGGGATCTTTTTATTTGCCTTCTGCTTTTTGAGCCTTTTGGGTGCACTGGGGTCCCATTTTGAAGCTTTCTCCACAGCCACAAGGGCTAGAAACTGACTTTGTCTTTAAGAACGAAGGCTGAAATCATCACATATCACTTGCCTCCAGGAGCTGGGACTTTAAGCAAAACAATAATTATCCTGAGATTCATAACAAAATCATGAGCATTGGCAACACGGCTTTCACTTCTGTTTAAAGGCTAGTTACTTCCCAGAAGGCTCTTAAACACAACACTACAATGACTGAGTTGCAGTTCTCACAAGAGAATATTTAAAACCAAACACCAAGAAACTTCCACATTTTAAAGCTGAGAAAAAAATTGAGACTTCTGAGGTATCTCAGGGCCACTGCAGGCAGGAAAGGAAATAAACAGGCCCAGGAGCTCGGTGCAGCTTTTCCTCTTGAAAGAAAGTTGGAGGGTCAAATCTTCTAGCCCTTAATCCAGTAAAACTTCCATTGCCATCAGCACCTCCACTCACAGATATTAACATGTGCCCCATAACTATACACCCCACAGAGGATTCCTGTTTTACAGGCTCATCTAAGGACTTTGAGATCCTTAATTTAATTACAGGTTTCAGAGTAGCAGCCGTGTTAGTCTGTATCCGCAAAAAGAACAGGAGTACTTGTGGCACCTTAGAGACTAACAAATTTATTAGAGCATAAGCTTTCGTGGGCTACAACCCACTTCATCGGATGCATACAGACTGTAACGAAAGCTTATGCTCTAATAAATTTGTTAGTCTCTAAGGTGCCACAAGTACTCCTGTTCTTTTTTTAATTTAATTAGAAGCCCTTTCTTATCTTAATCATCCTGCCTCTGTTCGTAAACAAAACACTGACTCCCTGCCCCGGAGCACAAGCTGGGAGCAGGACCTCTCCTCTACAGACACTCATACTGTGCAGTTAAGGGCTCCGCTTGGGAGCACACTTCCTGTGTGAAACGCCAGGGGGAGAGGCAGAGCGCCCCCTTCTCCCCCATAAATGGCGCCCCCGGTAATGCCCAGGCAGAGGGCTGGGGGAGCCAGATGCACAGGGAGTCGCTAGGTTCCTGCAGGAGACCCCAGGGCAGGGGAGAGGCCCTGGCTACAGTTTGGGGGCCCACGTTTTAAAAGGATGTTGGAAAATTGGAGCGGGTCAGAGAAGAGCCACAGCAATGATTGGAGGGCTGGAGAAAATGGCTGACAGTGAGTGGCGTAAGGAGTTCAAGCTGTTTGCGTGTCAGAACGCAGACTGAGGGGAGCCGTCACTGCCGTGTCTAGGTACCGTCCAGGGGAGCACACACCGCGTACCGAAGGGCTCTGGGATCTAGCCAAGCCAAGCAGAACAAGGTCCAGGGGCTGGAAGCTGAAGCCAGACCCATTCAAACCAGAAGTAACTTTCCAGCAGGGAGGGTGATTAGTGGCGCAAACGCCCAAGGAGGGGTGGGGGGGCGGCACCGTCTCTGGCTGTTTTCTGCCTGGCTGGAAGATGCTGTGGCCAAGCAGAAGTGACTGGGCTCAGTTCAGTGTCGGGCGTGCGTCTCTGGTGTGTGCCGTACAGGGGGTCTGACCAAGTGATCTAACGGTCGCCTCGGGCCTGTGGCACCCTAGCTCACACGTGGAAACAGTTGAGCTGTTTTATTCTGGAGGATGAAAGCTCAGCCCTGAAGACACGGGGCTGAAAGCGGCTGTTCGGGGTGTGGGTTTTATACACAGGCTGGTACATTGGCCCACTCACTGTGTGTCCCTGTGGTGCTCCACGACCCACCCCCCTCCCCTTTACTCAGAGTGCGAATAGTTGACTCTGCACTAGGGAAGGAACCGAGGTGGGAAAGCCTGTGCGTGCTGGTTAGCCTGTGGCAGGTGGGGAGCAGCGCATGCGCGGGTGGGACAGACGGCTACCCAAGTTCTCCGATCAGCAGCGCAGGGACAGACACACACCCACAGGGGAGCATCAAGAGGGACACACATCTCGAAGAACCATTGTTACTGCACAAGGTGAGTAACTTCTTCATTTGGCTATACAATATTTCAAGATAACTTTGAGTGTCAGATGAACCATTTCTTATGAAGGGGCATCATTAAAATGGAGATACAGCACATAATTTCTGTGGCATAAGAACTGGCATGGGGAGGTAAAAATATTGATTTTGGAGCAGTAATTTCCCTTGTTTTGCTAAATTAAAAATCTGTTTACTTATTGATTTGATTTTTTTTTTACATGTAAAGTGGGTATCTTAGACACCCCTGCTGTAAATCAAAAAATAAAGTCTAGGGGTGAGTAGAGAACCTGCAAATTTTTGGAATAATAGTTCTTCCCTTTTGTAACAATGCTGGTTCTGGTGGGACTCAACTGACAGTGTCAATTCAGGACAAATTGCTTAGAGCAGGGCAGTTACAGCCCAAGGCTGAAGTTTCTGTGCACACCAAGGCACCAAACCAGCCAAACAGAGAAGACTTTGGTTTTACCCCACTGGCTAACCACAAGTCACACAAGCAATTCCCTCAGACACTCCAGTTTCCCAGTATCACCACCAGTGCCACTCGTTATGGGGACAAATGGTTATGAAAACCAATACCCCAGTAAAAGAAAACGGTTCTCTTGATCCCAAAGAACCAAGCCCCAGACCCAGGTCAATATACAAATCAGATCTTACCCACAAATCACGCTGTTGCCAATCCTTTAGAATCTAAAATCTATACATAAATTAATTTATTCATAAAAGGAAAAAGATAGAGATGAGAGCTAGAATTGGTTAAATGGAATTGATTACATACAGTAATGGCAAAGTTCTTGGTTCAGGCTTGTAGCAGTGATGGAATAAACTGCAGGTTCAAATCAAGTCTCTGGAATACATCCCCAGCTGGGATGGGTCCTCAGTCCTTTGTTCAGAGCTTCCTTGTAGCAAAGTCCCTCCAGAGGTAAGAAGCAGGATTGAAGACAAGATGGAGATGAGGCATCAGCCTTATATAGTCTTTTCCAGGTGTAAGAACACCTCTTTGTCCTTACTGTGGAAAATTACAGCAAAATGGAGTCTGGAGTCACATGGGCCAGTCCCTGCATACTTTGCTGAGTTGCAAGGCGTATCTGCCTTCCCTCAATGGGTCAATTGTATAGCTGATGGTCCTTAATGGGCCATCAAGCAGGCTAGGCAGAGCTAACACCAATTTGTCTGGGGTGTCTCCCAGAAGCATAGCATAAGTTTGAAACACAGACAGTCTAGAGCCAATATTCGTAACTTCAACTACAAAAATGATACACACATATAGACAGCATAATCATAACCAGCAAAACCATAACCTTGTCTTAGACACCTCATTTGACCCCCTTTATACAAGATTTGGTGCCACTACAGGACCTTGGTTTCAACCATGTTCGATATGGTCCCAGTTCAAGTCAATAACGTCACAGGGGTTCAAGAAGCATGTGGACCAAGGGGATCCAGTGGATATAGTATACTTAGATTTTCAGAAAGCCTTTGACAAGGTCCCTCACTAAAGGCTCCTAAGCAAAGCAAGGAGTCATGGGATAAGAAGGAAAGTCCTCTCATGGATTGGTAACTGTTTAAAAGATAGGAAACAAAGGGTAGGAATAAATGGTCAGTTTTCAGAATGGAGAGAGGTAAATAGTGGTGTCTGTTGTGGGCCCAGTCCTATTTAACATATTCATAAATGATCTGCAAAAAATTTGCAGATGATACAAAATTACTAAAGATAGTTAAGACCCAGGCAGACTGTGAAGGGCTACAAAGGGATCTCTCAAAATTGGGTGATTGGGCAACAAAATGGCAGATGAAATTTAATGTTGATAAATGCAAAGTAATGCACATTGGAAAACATAATCCAACTATATGGGTCTAAATTTGCTGTTACCACTCAAGAGTCAGTGTGGATAGTTCTCTGAAAACATCTACTCAATGTGCAGCGGCAGTCAAAAAAGCGAATACAATGCTGGGAATAATTAGGGAAGGGATAGATAATGGACAGAAAAAATCATGTTGCCTCTATATAAAGCCATGGTACGCCCACATCTTGAACACTGCGTGCAGATGTGGTTGCCCCATCTCAAAAAAGCTATATTAGAATTGGAAAAGGTTCCGAAAAGGGCAACCAAAATGATTAGGGGTCTGGAACGGCTTCTGTATGAGGAGACATTAATAAAACTGGGACTTTTCAGCTTGGAAAAGAGACGGCTAAGGGAAGATATGATTGAGGGCTATAAAATCATGACTGGTGTAGAGAAAGTAGATAAGGAAGTGTTGTTTACTACTTCTCATAACACAAGAACTAAGGATCACCAAATGAAATGAATAGGCAGCAGGTTTAAAACAAAGAAAAGGAAGTATTTCTTCACACAACACACAGTCAACCTGTGGAACTCATTGCCAGGGGATGTTGTGAAGACCAAGACCGTAACAGGGTTCAAAAGAGAGCTAGATACGTTCACAGGGGATAAGTCCATCAATGGCTATTCGCCAGGATGAACAGGAATGGTGTCCCTAGCCTCTGTTTGCCAGAGGCTGGGAATGGGCGACAGGGGATGGATCACTTGGTGATTACCTGTTAGGTTCATTCCCTCTGGGGCACCTGGCACTGGCCACTGTCGGAAGACAGGACACTGGGCTAGATGGACCTTTGCTCTGACCCAGTCTGGCTGTTCTTATGTTCTCATTTTCTTATGACTGTGACCCCAGGCGTCCAGTCCTGTTCTTCTCCTGCAATTGGGGTCTCACTGTTGCCCTTGAGGGCTTGATTCAGAGTGTGTGCGTGCACGCGCGCATGCGTGTGTGTGTGCACATGTGCGAGCGCGTGCACGTGTATGTGAAGCACACACCCCAGACTTGGAGGGGCGGGAGACAGCAGCAGTGTCACTAAGGGAAGGCAGTTTATAATCTGGCCAGGGCTCCACAGCAGCTACTCAGAAGACGCAATGAATTGCCACATCCTCTGCTACCCTGGCCCCGCCCCCTCCTGAGCCAGCCCCGCCCACTCTGTGGTTTGCACCAGGCAGATCAAGCCATGCCCCCCGTTGTTGTGGGGGCGGCTGGTGATTTACACGGCTCACCTCCCCCCAGGTGAACTCTTGCTGTTCGAAGCCCAGAGGGTGGATTGCACCAGCTGACCCACCGGACCTTTGCATAGATCCAGCAGCCATTGCTGTGTTGGGTATTGCAGTGATCTGGGCTATCTCCAAACATACACCGCCCTGGTGTGTGTCCCCTGGGAAGGGCCCGGGGCTCAGCCCAGGCCAGTCTCTGCTGCCATGATTAGATGTGTGGGATTGTTCTCAGCCAGGGGGCACAGCCAGCATCTGCAGCAGCATGTTCTGTACTGGGGCTGCTGTCAGAGCGCACGGGCCAGGGATCACTGGACAAATTTATTCCCAGGGTGAGTGTGGCTGTGTGTCACGGAGATGCTCTGTTTGCTTGGGGTTTATTTGTCCAGGGTCTAGGATTTCTCTGTAGCGAGTGTTGGGGGGAAGGGGGCGTTGTGCTTTGTGTAATAGGATTGGGCTGCAGACTGAAATGTCCTTCACAAAGGCTGCGACTTGTAACCTATCCTCCATGAACTTATCTAGTTCTCTGAACCTTGTTATAGTCTTGGCCTTCACAACATCCTCAGGCAAGGAGTTCCACAAGTTGACTGTGCGTTGTGTGAAGAAATACTTCCTTTTGTTTGCTTTAAACCTTCTGCCTATTCATTTCATTTGGTGACCCCTAGTTCTTGTGTTATGAGGCGGAGTAAATAACACTTCCTTATTTACTTTCTCCACACCAGTCCTGATTTTATAGACCTCAATCATATCTCCCTTTAGTAGTCTCTTTCCCAAGCTGAAAAGTCCCAGTCTTATTAATCTCTCCTCATATGGCAACCGTTCCATACCCCTAATCATTTTTGTTGCCTTTTTCTGTACCTTTTCCAATTCTAATATATCTTTTTTGAGATGGGGCAACCAGATCTGCACGCAGTATTCAAGATGTGGGCGTACCATGGATTTATATAGAGGCAATATGATATTTTCTGCGCTGCACATTGAGTGGATGTTTTCAGAGAACTATCCACAGTGACTCCAAGATCTCTTTCCTGAGTGTTAACAGCTAATTTAGACCCACCATTTTATATGTATAGTTGGGATTATGTTTTCCAATGTGCATTACTTTACATTTATCAACATTGAATTTCATCTGCCATTTTTTTTACCCAGTTTTGAGAGAGACTTTTGTAGCTTTTTGCAGTCTGCCTGGGACTTATCTATCTTGAGTAGTTTTGTATCGTCTGCAAATTTTGCCACCTCACTGTTCACCCCTTTTTTCAGATCATTTATGAATATGTTGAATAGGACTGGGCCCAGTACAGACCCCTGGGGGACACCACTATTTACCACTCTCCATTCTGAAAACTGACTATTTATTCCTGCCCTTTGTTTCCTATCTTTTAACCAGCAACAGAGGGTCCTGTGGCACCTTTAAGACTAACAGAAGTATTGGGAGCATAAGCTTTCGTGGGTAAGAACCTCACTTCTTCAGATGCAAGCATATATATATATATGCTCCCAATACTTCTGTTAGTCTTAAAGGTGCCACAGGACCCTCTGTTGCTTTTTACAGATTCAGACTAACACGGCTCCCCTCTGATACTATCTTTTAACCAGTTACCAATCCATGAGAGAACCTTCCCTCTTATCCCATGACAGTTTACTTTGCTGAAGAGCCTTTGGTGAGGGACCTCGTCAAAGGCTTTCTGAAAATCTAAGTCACTATATCCACAGGATCACCCTTGTCCACATGCTTGTGGACCCCCTCCATCACTGAAGCCTTCTTTTGCTCAGTGCTTGATGGGGGTCTCAGTCTAGAACCATATCCCTGATCAACCTCCAGGTTGTTGTTTGCAGTGTTGTAGCCTTATTGGTCCCAGGATATTAGAGAGACCAGGTGGGTGAGGGAATATCTTTTATTGGACCCATTTCTGTTGGTGAGAGAGACAAGCTTTCAAGCTACACAGAGCTCTTCTCTGGGCCTAGGAAAGGTACCCAGTGTGTCATCAGTAAATTCAAGGGGCAACAGATTGTTTAGCATGAACTGGTAGACTCTGTGTTAACTACGCATGCTAAACAATCCATCCCCTTGTATTTAGTGGTGACGCACTGGGCATCTTTCCCAGCCCTGAAGGAGAACTCTGTGTTGTGTAGTCAGAGGTGAAAGTAAGCCGGTCCAGTATGGTATGGCGTACCAGCAAGAGCCAGTATGCCGTGCCAGACTGCACCAGCTTCCACGGTGGTGATTTAAAGGGCCAGCCACTGCGGGGAGCCCCGGACCCTTTAAAGCACCTCCAGAGCTTTGGCAGCCGGGCTCCCGCGGTGATTTAAAGGGCCTGGAACTCCGCGGCGGCTGGAGCCCCGGTCCCCTTTAATTCGCCCCGAGCCCCAGGGCTCCCAGCCGCTTCTGCAGCTGGTAGCTCTGGGGCAATTTAAAGTCCCTGGGGCTCCCAGCCGCAGCTGGAGCCCCAGGGCCTTTAAATCTTGAGAGGCCCCGCCTCTTCCGGTTGAGGCCACGCCCCCGCTCAGGACTCCGGCGTACCGGTAAGTCCTTTAAGTTACTTTCATCCCTGTGTGTAGTTCAAAAGCTTGAATACTTGTAACTGACACTGGCTTCTCCAGGGCAGTGGTTGGCACTTGGATGCTGTGCAGACACTGCCCTGTAACACCGATCACAGAGCGACTAGGCAGAGTGAACGACTTGAGCACGTGGTAGTTCCCTGCAGAGCCTTGTTGTATGGGAGCAACTAGTCCAGTGCGTTAGCTGCGTTAGTGCTTTGGCTCTCCTGTGTGGTTGCAGGACTGGGGGGCCCTGTGCTCTGTACTTAGCAGTTCTGGAGGCAAGTTTGCGCTCAGAGGTCACATTCAAGTAGAGAAAGTTAAAGGGGGTGGAAGCTGAAGGATGCAGGAGGTTTAACGTGGCAATGAAAGGTGGATACGAGGAGGCAGGGGAGTGCTGCGGCTGGTGCCCGGGTGCTCCGGAAGCATGGCCGAGAGGCACTTTACAGCTCGATGTGGTGTAGCCGGACCCTGCTTTGTAGGCACATTCATCCCGACCAGGCCTCTTCAGAGTGCTCGGTAAATCTCCAGTGTCAGCTGCTGGCTCCCTTTCGAGGCCTCAGCAAGCAAGGCAGGGGAGGCCCTGTTTGCAGCATGTGTGCAGTGGGATGGGTGAGTCACGCGGGACAGGAGGTGCTGCTGAGAACGCCCCAGGCTGCAGGAGCCTGGAACAATATGAGAGAGAACTGTGCGGAGACTCTGGTTTCTCAAGCGCTCTGAGGCATGGGGCTGTCTTGGGTGTGTCCTTCTTGGGTAGTTGAGTTGGGAAAACCTCCTTCCCTAGAGCTGAGGTGGTGACATACGTCCCTTATCTCTGGGCCTCTCTGGGCACCTGGAGCAGCTTCACTGCCAGTAGGCAAAGCCCCATGCATTGTGCGGCTGTATCAGACTGGGCAGCCCAGCCATGTCCGCTGAGTGTGAAACCTTCGATAACTATCCGCAGGGCCGGCTTTAGGCACCACGGGGCCCGATTCCGGGGATTCGGCTGAATCGCCCTAAAGCCGGCCCTGACTATCCGTCTCACTGCAAGGGTGCTGAGAATCCGCCCGTGTGCCAGAGCCGGCAGGAAGCCCCCAGGGCAGGTGCAAAGCCGGGCTGCGAGGCCGATGAGAGCAATGGAAAGTCTGCTGCTGAGCAGAGACTGGGAGAGTGAGGCTTGTGTCATGGACTCACAGGACTCGTGTTCTCTCTGGGCTCCCCACGGTCCCTGGGAGGAGCCCCCTTCAGTGCGAAAGCCCTGCTCGGGGGTCCACTCTCATTCGGGGTCAAGGCTCTGCCTCCTGGAACCGCACCTCTCTGAGCCATCAGCACGCCCATCTCTGCCGTGGGCCCCTTGTTGGGGAAAAATTTCGGTGCTTAACATCATAGGTGCGCCATCTTGGAATGCCCAAACAACACCTGGGAATCCACCTTGGCTGCCCTTCTTCCCCCTCCTCAGGTGCAGTTTCCTGCCCTTTCTACCGAAAGGCGGGAACCAAGCAACCCTGTGACCTGTGCTCTGCCAGTAACAGCAGGGCTATCGGGGCCAGCGCAGCCGAGAGAAGGGGCTGCCCTTCGGAGGGGCAGAGTCTGGAGATGCTGCTGCAATTGTTGGAGAGCAGAGCAGAGGAGTACGCTGAGCACCGCATGTGTTCGCCTGGCTGCAGGAGGGTGATTCTCACTTGCACGCAGAGTGTCACCAGCTGCCACTCGTTCACTGAGGACAAACACACCCCACAATGCCACAGGGGGAGCCAAGCCCAGTCATCGCTGGGGCAGAACTGTCATCACCTGACCCTGAGGTCCCTCCGGACCTGTTGGTTCCACCTACCTAGATGAGTCCGGAGCTGTCCTGTCGTCGCAAGGGTCCTCAGAGCTCAAGAAATGATCGTGGTCCATTGATCCTCCATCCTCTTACCTGGGTCCCGTCCTAGGGGAGGGAACTTACCCTCAGTCACAGTCAGCACACTGCTGGGCCTTTACTTACCTTATACCACCTGTTGTGGGGGTCCTGGCTTTACCTGTGTTCCTAGTCATTTGGTTTACCTCTGCTTCACCTTGTTTAGAATGAGAGACTGCTGAATTGGAATTAATTTGCAAATTGGACACCATTAAATTAGGCTTGAACAAGGACTGGGAGTGGATGGGCCATTACACAAAGTAAAACTATTTCCCCATGCTTATCCCGCCCCCCTTGCCCCCCCCGCCGCTACAGTTCCTCATATCTTCTTGTCAATTGCTGGAAATGGGCCATTTTCATTACCACTACAAACAGTTCCTTTTCTCTTCTACTGATAATAGCTCCCCTTAACTGATCACTCTTCTTATAGTGTGTATGGTAACACCCATTGTTTCATGTTCTCTGTGTATGTATATATCTTCTTACTATATGTTCCATTCAATGCAGCCGAAGAAGTGGGCTGTAGCCCACCAAAGCTTATGCTCAAATCAATGTGTTAGTCTCTGAGGTGCCACAAGTACTCCTGTTCTTTTTGCGGATACCAACTAACACGGCTGCGACTCTGGAACTTGTTTAGAACTGTTGATGTCCTAATAAATACCTTGGTTGTTGACACCCACATATCCGAGTTGGGTTACTTGTTTTCTTAGGGCTGACAGCAAACCCCGACGATAGAGGCGGGTAGGAGGATGTTCCTTTAGACGGATTCTCTGTCAGCCTTATTAACCAGTTGCTGTCAGACCCTCCCGGTGTGGTGCTCTGCTCTGTTCAATGTTGATATCACTCGGCTGCGTGCGTGTGTTCCCTCTGTGTGCTGCCCCAGCTCTGCGCAGATCGCTGACACAGCAGACCCCGAGAGACCCCCAATAACCACAGACTCTAGTAAGGTACGAAGGCACCGGCCAGGTTTATTGCCCTTAGAGATACACAGTCTCCAGCTCCCGGGCAAACGAAGTCCAAGGTGCTGCTGAGGTGCGGCTAGCCAGTACATATGTGCTCCCTTGACAATGGACTCAGCTCAGTCAGTGGCGGGACTTTCCACTGCCCCCTTGGCTGGACAAAGACATCCACTCAGGGGTGCATTCTTATACACAGATACAAACAAGTTACACATCCCTCCTGACGTATTGAGGTGCAACCCCTCTGCGTAGTAAGGTGCCACCTCTCACCTTGTACATGTTGGTTTGAACAAAGCTTTATCCATCATATTCCCCTTTTGGCCTTGTCATTGGGATGGGTCGGCCTGTTCCTTGTGTGTGGAACGTACAAGTGTGCGAATGTTCTGATATCTGGTGTCCAGTACCTTTTAGGTATGTCTCTTTTTGCAGCATCAGCCCTTTCCTTGCCAGCTTCTGTGAGCCTGGCCTGTCTCTGGCTCACAGCTTCACTTTGCTTTATGTTAGCAAAGTCTTGACCATTACTTTACTTCAGGCCTCAGAGTCCACTCGCTCTAGGTCCCTGGGGCCTTCAGCCCCAGAGAGAATAATGCAACCCGATCTCTAGACCGGAGCTACTCTCAGCCTGCGTAAAACAGGAGGTTTATTGAACGTCTGAACCCACCATAGGAGGTTATCAGGACTCTTGGGCCTGGCATCCCTCCACACAGGACATCTAGGTCTCTCCTGCATCCCGGTGGGCTTCGGCCGCTATCTCTCCCCATTCCAGAAGCCCCCTCCTTCCAGCCGATCACCCTAGATCACCGTTCCCCAAGCCCCTCCTCTGTCCTTTGTCTTCTGTCCCAGGTAAACAGGCTGCTGGGGTTCTCGCTCTTTGTCCTTTATTCCCCCACTGGCTGGAACCGGCTGACTTCCAAGCTGGGCTGGGCCTCTCGGTCACCAGGTCACCGGTCGCTAGGGTCTCCCGTCTCCCGGCCGTTGTCTGGGGTCCCAACTGCTAGGTGAGGTCACCGCTGGCCCTCTGCAACAACAAATGCCCTCTCGCACCACCTCGCTAAACCAGTAACACCCAGTGAGACCGAATCCCACGCTCTGCATGCAAAGCACTGAAAAAACACGAATCTCCCCCCAACTTAGTCACAGCCTGTTTAGCCTAAACCGCAGGAGCGTGGGGATTGGATGGCTCCTTATAACTACATTGGGGGTGGGGGTAAACAGCAGGGAGGGGGAGGAGCCACTGAAGTTAAAAGGCGAGGCTGGCACAAGAGCAAATGGGCCAGGAGCAGGCTGGAAATGAGTATTTCTAACCATTGGAGGAGTGAGGGGCTGGAGCATCCTCCCCTTCGGAGCTGCAGCAAACAACCCAACTGGCTTCGAGGGGATGATCTGATGGAGCTCCCTGGGATGGCCTCTGCCCCAGGAGGTCCCTGCCAGCCCTATAGTCTTCTGACTCAGAAGCTGGTAGACAGACGCGAACCCTCCATGTATTATTTAAAATCACTTCATTTTTAAGCCAATTTAATGAATTTTGGGGCCGGACTCGGAGTTCTTGAATGCTTGGGGTGACGCTCAATGCATTTCCATTATGTGGTGTTTAAAAATCTGTTACCTCCTGGACCTAGATTTGCAGGGTACTCAGGGCCAGATGGACAGGTTGAGGTTTATGGACAGGTGTTCAGCACCCCCTTTCCCCCCATTGGGATGTGTCTGGCCCGCTGTTCAGCAAATCTCTCCCCCCCCCAATTGGGACATGTCTATCCAGACGTTCAGTACCCCCTTTCCCCCCACTGGGACGTGCCTGGCCAGATGTTCAGCAAATCTCCCCTCCACCCATTGGGACATGTCTATCCAGACGCTGAGCAGCGCCCGCCCCCGTTGGGATGTGCCTGGCTGGACACTCAGCAGCCCCCCGTTGGGACGTGCCTGGACGGACGTTCAGAAGCTCCCACCCCCGTTGGGCTGTGCCTGGCCGAACGCTCAGGAGAGCTCAGTGCCGTGTGTGCTGACGCTTTGGGAAGCCGGGTCTCTCGTGCAGCGTGGGTTTAACACTGTTAGGCTTTGTCTAGATCTCGCAGCTTTTAGCAACATGGTTGTGCTGCTACAACCGTGCCACTAAAAGGCGCGCAGTGTAGCCGTGCTTTGTTGGCAGTAGAACGCTCTCGTGCCGACAAAAAACTTCCACCCCCACAAGTGGCAGCAGCTTTGTCGGCAGGAGCGACAAAGTGCTATTCGCAGCACTGCTTTTCGTCCGTAAAACTTTTGTCATTTGGGTGTGTGTGTGTGTGTGTGTGTGTGTGTGTGTTTTTAACACTCCTGAATGACAGATGTTTTGCCGATGAAGTTCTGTGTGTGTGTGTGTATGTGTGTGTGTGTTTAACACTCCTGAACGACAGATGTTTTGCCGATGAAGTTCTGTGTGTGTGTGTAAAAAGAAGAACAGGAGTACTTGTGGCACCTTAGAGACTAACAAATTTATTAGAGCATAAGCTTTCGTGGACTACAGCCCACTTCTTCGGATGCATATAGAATGGAACATATATTGAGGAGATATATATACACACATACAGAGAGCATAAACAGGTGGGAGTTGTCTTACCAACTCTGAGAGGCCAATTAATTAAGAGAA
>NC_048299.1:282000901-282016771 GCF_013100865.1 Trachemys scripta elegans | reverse complement strand
ATCCCAGCATTCCCTGCGCCGGGCCAGGTCACCACACCCCCATCCCAGCATGCCCTGTGCCAAGCCACATCACCGCACCCCAATCCCAGCATTCCCTGCGCCAGGCCAGGTCACCACACCCCCATCCCAGCATTCCCTGCGCCAGGCCAGGTCACCGTTGTGACGTGTGGCCTGTGTAAGTGAAATAAGAGCTCTGGTAGATAAGTGGGTGAGGGAAAAAGGCATTACAAGCTTTGAAGAAATGTGTGAATTGATTACTCAGAAACAATTCCTGAATATGTGCAGTGATGATGTAAAACAGTATTTGTGGGACAAAGAGCTGGATGCAGTGGGGGAATTAGCCGGGTTTGCAGACTCTTTTGAGTAATCACAAGCTGCAATTAAACATAAACCACTGGCAGAGGGTTGGGGGAAAGCAGAATCACCATTTTCCCCCTGGGAAAAAGGAGGCTGGGCGTTCACCTCCCCATTCCCCTGTTACTCGTCCCAAGTCTCCTGTGCAAGCAGCGGAGCCCCAAATGCTATCATTGTAAATCCACTGAGCACCTGAGGGATAAATGTCCTGGGCTGAGTGGAAACAGGCAGCAGGTAACACGTGAAGCTGCTGTTTCTCAGAGCACAGGGGTATCCCACTGCCTCTTTCACGCAGGATTTGTAAAGGTTGCGTCTACACAGCCGAGCAGTGAGCATACGCATGCTGTTAAGCTTAATGGGAAAGTGCTCCAAGGTTTAGGGACACAGGTCAGAGCCGTAACAAGGAATTTTTGCGCCTGAGGCAAGGGCCGGCTCCAGGCTCTTTGGTGGCAATTTGGCGGTGGGTCCCTCAGATCCTCTCGGAGAGAAGAGCCTGCCGCCGAATTGCCGCCGAAGAATGAATGAAGCGGAAGCGCTGCCGATTGCGGCTTTCCCCCCCCCCCCGCCCCGCTTGGGCGGTAGAACTGCGCCCCTCACTTGCCTCGCCCTTGTTACGGCACCGACACAGGTGCAGAAGTTTCTGTGGTCAGGAGAGACCTGATCCAGGAGAAGGATCTGTTACCAGGAAAAATGGCAGAATTAGAACTGATGGGAGTTTACAAAGTCCTTAAACCTTTAGCTAAGGTACACATGGACACTGGTGATTTGCAGGCTGAACTGACCGTTGCAGCGGTGGCACACAGTTTTGCACCGTTTCTACTGGGGAATGATTTTTTTGATGTGGCAGAATCTGTCCCAGGGTTTGTTAGCGCCAAGAAGGAATCTTGGGCTGAAAGCCCCAGAGGGGAGGGTAAAGCCCCTTGCGGGGAGGGATAGCTCAGTGGTTTGAGCATTGGCCTGCTAAACACAGGGTTGTGACTTCAATCCTTGAGGGGGCCATTTAGGGACCTGGGGCAAAAATCTGTATGGGGATTGGTCCTGTGTTGAGCAGGGGGTTGGACTAGATACCTCCTGAGGTCCCTTCCAACCCTGATGTTCTAGGATTCTAAGTCGCAAGTGCTGCTGGGGAAATAGGAGAGTGTCTCTTTAATTCCTTGGTAGCAGCAGGGATGGTGGTAACTAGTTCCTGTAGCCCCGGGGCTCAAGGCAAGTCCCTGCGGGAGGGGCTGGATAAAGCCAGCCCCGGTCCTGTGATCATCTCCCCACGGGAGGGGGATGTTCCATCGTGTAACAGGGAGGCCTTCCCAGCTGCTGTCTGCCAGGAAGGTGCAGGTCAGCAGGGGACAGGTCCTGCCCTGGGGGCACAGAAACATGGATCCCAGAGATGGAAGTTGGGGTCCTGGTGACCTCTGCGGTGGGAACGGACCCCAAGGACTCTAGCTGGAAGCAAGCCCAACCTGAGTTAAAGCGCAGGGTGGGGGGGATTTTGCTGGCCAGTGAAGGGTCTGTCATAGCTGGTAGCTGTGAGCCCACAGCTGGATCAGGGTCACCTTCCCTTTTGGGGGACACAGGAGTGTCTGCCCCACAGGGAAGCCCAGAGAGGAAGTCCAGACGGAAGGTGAGGGGGGACAGGAGGGTCTACTCACCTTTTGTAGGGAGGCTTTTCCCCAGGAGGAGGCTGAAGGATCTGCATCTGAAATGCCAGACCCCTCACCTGTGGGTCAGGTTTTAAGGGAAGACTGGTGGTCAGATCTCCTGGAGGGGAGAGTCCTCCCAGCTGACTTTTGGGAACAGAGAGTGGGGTGTCCGAGGGGATCTGACCAATCCGGAGCACCCCATTGAAAGATGTTGTTCTTGCCACGCTTGTAAGAGATCACACTGTCTCTTCAAGGCAGATGGAGGAAAACTTTGCATTTGGGAAGCTTCACAAGCGGGTGGGGCCCAACACAAACAGATTCCTGAGAGAGGGGCCGAGGGCAGGCATGGCTGCAGTGCACCCATTCCTTGCCAAAGCCTCAAACACATGCCTGAATTGAGAGTCTTCTCGAAGGAGGCAGGAGAATCTGTGTCGAAGTACCTACCATGGCACACAAAGGGTCTGGGAAATGCAGTGGACACTGAGCAAGCCAGGCTGTGTGAACGGAGTCTGTCCGTCATAAGTTACCTGTTAATCATGTGCCTTTTGCTACTTCATCTGAGGGTCAAGACAAAGGAGTTAATACTAATGGTAAACCCTTTAAATATGTGTGATGTACCTGATTTGTGGAAAAAACGTTTGTACATGCTAGGGATGGTAACAAGACAGTCCCACAAGAGTGTTGCTTTTCAGCTTATACCTGTAACCAGGCTTAGAGCTTGGCACAGCGGCAAAAGCGTAACAGGCCTACACTGCTGTGTGGAAGGGGAAACTGAGGCACACCGCTTCATGGCATTGGTGGCTAAATGCCAAGACACCTCCACTTTAACAGATATTGCTATCTGCATTCTGTTAGCAATACTGCACCCCCGCATGTTTTCAGCCACCCAGGGACCAGGAACCCCGCATCTTTCTAGGACACCTCTGAATGACATCACAGGGTTTAGAGGTACTGGGATGGTGTCTAACCAGAAACAAACAGGCATTTTACATGTACTGCCTCCGCCATGGACAGTGTCCAAGACTCTGGCAGTAAGTTCAGGAGGAGGGTGTGACGTTGCACTCCATATGTTTTATGGAAATATGCTAATGAGTGTAAATATAATGTAACTAGAATATGCTTCAAGCAAAAGGTCTCTTGTAAGGTATCATTACAAAGCTTATAATCTACTGAGTGTGATCATCCTATTTGTATGTATGTATCATGCTTGTATCTAAAGCTAGAAATACAACGTATTACTCTAAAGTCCTATTGTAACTATGCAAAGTGTAGGCCGTTAATAACGGCTTGGAAGCTTGATGGCTCCCATTAACCAGGATATTTGGCTGTAAATGGCTGTGTTTGCTCCCAAACCTTCCTGGGTACGTGCAGGCCAACCCTGAAAGAAGGGAGAATGAGGCCTTACAGTGACATGTGATCATGTCACCTGGTACTGGAATCCATCTTAAACCTGGTGCTTTTCCAGCTAGAAGGAGGGATGGGGACCCAGAGAGACAAAGGTTTCCCACCTTATGCCAAAGCCATATAGCAATGTCTGTTAAAGTGTAGGAACAGAACAGAGGAGGTTCCAGTCATGAGAAATCCCCTAGTTACCACCTGAGCTGGAGCTAACAAGACCTGCACCAGGGGAAAGGATTGGGCCCAGCCTCCTCCCCAGGGCGCTTTCCATTGCCCTGGCCAGGCAGGAGGAAGGACCTCGAGCCCGGAAGTGACTGGGCCTGTGGGACGCAGCAGCCACACCCTGGCTGGCCAGGAGCTGCAGAGAGGGCTCCTGGGACAGTGCACAGGGCCATGCCTGGGATGGGCAGCTCTGCCTGTAGGGCTCCATATTTCAGGCCGGGGGGAGGGGTGCAGTTGGGGGGAGCTGGTGGGGTACTGGCTGGAGGTGGGGGCAGTGTCGCTCTCTCCCATGGTGCCAGGGCGGCTGGCACAAGCCCAGGATGCAGAGACAGTGACCCCCTTCGGCGGAGACCCTCCCCAGGGCTGGGAGCTGGGGCTTGCAGGAGAATGGACCGATCAGCTGTGGATGCAGGGAGGGACCAATCGGGAAGCGGGCCCATTGGGCGCTTTCTGAGCTGCAGCTTGTCTGCTCTGCCTGTTGTTTGAAAAGGGCCCGGACAGAGGTGGAGGCGCAGACACGAGGCTGGTCCGGGAAAGCCCAGGGAGCAGCGGCGGCTGGGCAGGGAGCAGTACCAAGGGCCCCAATGAGAGACACGAACTGAGCCTGGCCTGGAAACCGCCAGCTCCTGCTAGCCTGAATAGACACAGCCCTGACTCTCAGTGGGACCAGCCCCAAACAGGTCCCACCGCTGCTCACCGCGAACTGTAACTGTCTAAGCTTCTGCAGCCTTTCCCCTGTCCTGCCAGCCCTAGTACAAACCTTCCCCTGAGCCGTGGCTTTGAGTGGTTATTGGCACCCACCAGGGCTGGGACCTACAAGCCCGAGCTGCTGAAGTGCCTGCAGTGTCCGGTTGCACCTGGCATGCTGGCGGTTTGGTGTGCTCCAGCCCTGCGCAGCTGCAATAATTTCACGGGTGGGCTCGCTCAGGAGGAAAGCCCGGTAACCTCTTGCAGTTTAGAGGCTCTCAGCACACCGGCTGTAAGGGCATCTTCCGGGTTATCTCCATCCCCCAGGCTGGGAGGAGCACAGAGTTCACAGCAATCTGGAGGGATGGTTTCAAAGCTCTCAGATTGCACAGGCTCAGGAATTACGGCTTCCTGCAGATGGCACTGCACTGCCACAGACGACAGGTGTGGGTTAGCCTCCTGGGCGCTAGGACCCCCAGGTACCAGTCCCGATTTTTACACGGATGCTATGGGCAAGTCACCTCCCCTCTGTGCCTCCTTGTCCTTATCCCCAGAACGGGGACTGGGACAGGGACTGACCTGCCTCGTGGGGAGTGAGGGCCCAGGGACTAATCAGATAGTTAATCCGTAAAGTGCCTTCCATACTCCTAGTGCTGCACCCTGCTGCTGTCACTGTAACAGGGCAGCTCTGGGCCAGTTCCCTGCTCCCCAAATCTCTCTGGGTTCATCCACAGACAATGCACAGCATTGGCTTTTGAGGGTCTGTGACGTTATTGATATAATCTGGGACCATATAGATCATTGTTGCAACCAAGGTCCTGTAGTGGCACCCAGATCTTGTATAAAGGGGGTCAAATGGGGTGTCTAAGACAAGGTTATGGTTTACTGGTTATGATTATGCTGTCTATATGTGTGTATCACTTTTGTAGTTGAAGTTATGAATATTGGCTCTATACTGTCTGTATTTCAAACTTATGCTATGCTTCTGGGAGACATCCCAGACAAGTTGGTGTTAGCTCTGCCTAGCCTGCTTGATGGCCCATTAAGGACCATCAGCTATACAATGGACCCATTGAGAGAAGGCAGATACGCCTTGTAGCTCAGCAAAGTATGCAGGGACTGGCCCATGTGACTCCAGACTCCATTTTGCTGTAATTTTCCACACTAAGAACAAAGAGGTGTTCTTACACCTGGAAAAGACTATATAAGGCTGATGCCTCATCTCCATCTTGTCTTCAATCCTGCTTCATACCTCTGGAGGAACTTTGCTACAAGCTGAAGCTTTGAACAAAGGACTGAGGACCTATCCCAGCGGGGGATGTATTCCAGAGACTTGATTTGAACCTGCAGTTTATTCCATCGCTGCTGCAAGCCTGAACCAAGAACGTTGCCATTACTGTATGTAATTGATTCCATTTAACCAATTCTAACTCTCATCTCTATCTTTTTCCTTTTATGAATAAACCTTTAGATTTTAGATTCTAAAGGATTGGCAACAGCGTGATTTGTGGGTAAGATCTGATTTGTATATTGGTCTGGGGCTTGGTCCTTTGGGATCAGGAGAACCTTTTTCTTTTACTGGGGTATTGGTTTTCATAACCATTTGTCCCCATAACGAGTGGCACTGGTGGGAATACTGGGAAACTGGAGTGTCTAAGGGGATTGCTTGTGAGACTTGCGGTTAGCCAGTGGGGTGAGACCGAAGTCCTCCTAGTCTGGCTGGTTTGGTTTGCCTTAGAGGTGGAAAAAACCCCAGCCTTGGGCTGTAACTGCCCTATTTGAGCAATTTGTCCTGAGTTGGCACTCTCAGTTGGGTTCCGCCAGAACCGCATTGTCACAGGGTCTGTAACAGGGAGACACAGTTTTCCTACAGGAACAAAGCTGCCTCCCCTTCTGCTAAGATCTCTGCTCTCTTCTGGCTCTGGGCTTGACCTGGATCCGAGCACTGAAGCTCTGCCCTTTATCCAGTGGCAGCTGTAGAAGTCCTGGGGTTGAATCCATTTTCCATCATACAGCTGCAGAGACCGCTTTGGATGGGTTAATTAAGACAAAGATCCATTCTACTTATGTCATCCTCTGCAGGTTTTGAAAGATTCCCTTTATTGAGTCAGGAGAGCAAGTCAGCGCCTGGGCACCCCCTGTAACAAACCCCAGTGCAGGAAACATTTCTTCCAGGCAAGTGCGGCACATGGAGCCTCCAGCAGGCATAGAACATTGGCAAAGCGAGCTCAAGAGTTGGAAGGAGAAGAGGAGCTGAAATGCCCTGTCAGAGGGAAAAGGCCCCTTTACTTCTGGCTGTGCCACTGAAAAGTGCATGTTGCAAACCCAAGTTTTATTTATTTTATTAATGGAGATATCCCATCTCCTAGAACTGGAAGGGACCTTGAAAGGTCATCGAGTCCAGCCCCCTGCCTTCGCTAGCAGGACCAAGTACTGATTTTGCCCCAGATCCCTAAGTGGCCCCCTCAAGGATTGAACTCACAACCCTGGGTTTAGCAGGCCAATGCTCAAACCACTGAGCTATCCCTCCCCGCCTAAAGTTTGAGTAAACAAACCCTTATGAAAATACGCCACGCGATTCCTCAGCTCCTGGCTAGATTCCATAGACCTCAGGTCAAGGGCAGCTGTCAGGGAGGAAGGGGGATTTTGAAAACAATATACTACTGTGTTTGTGAGTAAGTCTAGTGCTTGTAACGGGAGGCACACAATATCCCCAGCTACAGACTCACATAGTATTAGATCGCTCAGGGAGGATTGCACTTGGAGAAACTAAATCTAATCGACTAGAATAGTGCAGGCCAATGCTGTGAAGCCGTCTGCTGCTCAGCTCTGCTAGTGCCCCACACTCCCCCCGAAGTCCCCATGGTCTTCCAGTTCTGGCCCCCACCCAGCGTTGCTGATACTCCTCGATCCAGATCTACAGTCTTCCCCTGCCACTCCAATCCAGGGCGAGCCCACCCATGTGCCTCAACTCTGACCTGCAGAAACTTTGGAATTCCGGTTCTAGAACTATCCTGAGGAGAAACTGTGAAGAGAAGACCCAGCCACTTCCTCCCTTACCGCAGCCTGCACTGAGCGCTTTTCCTTCCCACAATGCGCTGTGTGGTGCAGGAGCGTCACAGGCATTGCACGTTACCCTGAGATTCCCTACGGTTATTCCGTACGATTCCCGCATGACCCAGAGCACTGGACAATATCAGGGACCCAATATCCCTGACAACATGGGAGACAAATAACATGGCATTCCACAGCAAGCAGCTAGTGGACAGACCTGGGTAAAAGGGGGTGATAATAAAGAGAAGAATCACTAAGATCTTCGTTCTGCAAAGCACGCTGGGAACTTCACCACACCATCAGAGGGACAGAATTCTGGTGCTCACAGAGACAGAATGAGTGGAGACAAAGGGATGAAAAGTGCTATTTGCAACACAAAACAAAACTGGGATCAGAGTGATAAAATGAAATATAATTAGTCCATCCCCACCTTCAGCAAACAGAGCCCCGTGTCTGGGTCTGGGACGCATCTGCTGAGGAGCTGCATGTAGGTGAGGTTCTCGTGAGTGTTGGGGTCGAAGAAGCCCTTGGTGTCGTCGCTGGGGTCAGAGAGGATGCGGTTCATCTCTTCGTCGAAGTAGCCCCGCTTGTAAGCCACCTCCACGGGGAGGCGGTGACTGTGCACGGGGTCGATGATGCCGCCGGTGGCGATCTGGGCCTCCAGCAGGCGGATGCCGTGGTCTTTGACTATCAGGTCTTTCTTCATGGCCTGGAAGAGGGAGATCTTGTTGCCCGTGTAGGGGTCAGTGTAGCCGGTCACTGCTCTCTCTGCAGAGAGCAGCTTCTCGTGAATCTCACTGCCCACCAGGCCGGCGGAGACGGCTTCATCGACGGACAGCTTCTCGTTCTTCAGCGGGTCGGTGATAAAGCCGCTGGCAGCCTGCGCCTCCAGCAGCACCAGCGCGGTGCCCGGCCTCAGAATGCCCTTCCCCATGGCCTGGTAGATGCTCATCTTCTCTGTCTTGGACGGGTCCGTGTTGGACGGCACCAGGACTCCGGCAATGCAGCTAGTTCCTTCCAGGTATCTCTTTACGGAATCCATTTCCGTGATCTCCTGCACCGTCTTGGTGCCCTGGGTGAGTTCAGTCAGCGTGTCCTGGTCAATAATGTCAGAGCTGAACAGCTCTGAGGCAGTCACCTGCCTCCTGAGGCCTGAGAACTTCACTTTGCTGCTTCTCTCTTCTGTCTGCTCAACGATGGTGGTGAGGATTCTGACCAGCTCCTCCAGAGTCACGGTCCCCGCTCTGTACTTCTCCAGGAGCTCCTGCCTTTTCTCTTCCGAGAGGTATTTGGAGAAGAGAAGTTCCCACACGGAGACCTTTCGCCCTTGGAACTCGCCGACCGATACGTCGACGGTCGCGAGCCGGAGAGTCTTTTCCGCTTGTTGGTCCTGTGGAGAAGGGGCGCTGGCAGCTCTCCCGGATGTTCTCTCCTCTCGGCAGGGGCCTTCCACCCCGCTGGGCTGTTTGCCGCTCTTTTTCTCTGTCTCGGTGATGATGGTGGTGAGGACGGTTATCATTTCTTGAATGGTTAGCGTCCCTGCTTTGTACTTCTTCAGAAGCTCTTGTCTTTTCTCTTCAAGGACGTATTTGGAGAAGAGCAGATCCCACACAGAGACCTTTCGCCCTTGGAACTCGCCCCCCGGCCCGTCGACTGTCGTAGTCTTTAAGGCCTTTTCCCGTTTTTCATCTCTCTGCGAATGGGCAGCCTCGGCCTTCTGTGACGTTGCCCGTTGCGTGCTCGGACTTTTCACGGGCCTGGGCTCTCGGCTGCTCTTTTGCTCTGCCTCGGTGATGAGGGTGGTGATGATGGTTGTCATTTCCTGAATGGTTAGCGTCCCCGCTTTGTACTTCTTCAGAAGCTCCTGCCTTTTCTGGTCAGGGACGTATCTGGAGAAGAGAAGCTCCCACACGGTCACCTTCTGCCCCTGGAAGAGTCCCACGCTGACGGTGGCAGGGGCAGACTGTAAGCAGGTTCGTGTTTTTTCATCTAGCTGGAAGAGCACGGAGCCTTTGTGCATCAGCTGAAGCATCAGGAGCCCCGTGTCTGGGTCTGGGACGCATCTGCTGAGGAGCTGCATGTAGGTGAGGTTCTCGTGAGTGTTGGGGTCGAAGAAGCCCTTGGTGTCGTCGCTGGGGTCAGAGAGGATGCGGTTCATCTCTTCGTCAAAGTAGCCCCGCTTGTAAGCCACCTCCACGGGGAGGCGGTGACTGTGCACGGGGTCGATGATGCCGCCGGTGGCGATCTGGGCCTCCAGCAGGCGGATGCCGTGGCTCTTGAGGATAAGCCCCCGGTTCATGGCTTCGAAGAGGGAGATTTGGCCTTTTGTGAAGGGGTCAGTGTAGCCGGTCACTGCTCTCTCTGCAGACAGCAGCTTCTCATAGACCTGTTGTCCAATGAGCCCAGCAGCGAGTGCCTCCTCCACTGACAGCCTCTTGTTCTTCACCGGGTCAATAATGAACCCGGTAGCAGCCTGCGCCTCCAGCAACACCAAGGCGGTGCCCGGCCTCAGCATTCCTCTCGTCATAGCCTGGTAGATGCTCATCTTCTCATTGGCTGGCTGTACTAACACTCCAGCTATGAAGTTACCCCCCTCCAGGTATCTCCGGACGGAGTCCATCTCTGTGACTTCTTTGACAGTTTTCTGTCCCTGCTTGAGTTCATCCAGGGTTTTCTTGTCTATCAGCTGAGACTGGAAGAGGTCACTGGCAGACACCTGCTTCCGCAGGCCCTTGAACGTGAACCTCTTGCCTTGCTTCTCAGTTTCTTCAATGATTGTGGTAACGGTGGTGATGATTTCTTGCAGGGCCACAGCATTCTCCTCTTTGTATAATCCCACCAGCTCTCTCTGCTTGCAGTCTGTGATGTACTCGGAGTTGAGAAGGTCCCAGAGGGAAACTGTATGCCCTTTGAACCGTCCTACTGCTACACAGACTGTCACAGATTTCAGCACCTCCATGGTTTGTTTGTCCACATAGAATGCTGCAGTTTCAGACAGAGGTAGTAGCCAGAGGCCTGTTTCAGCATCAGGGACACACCTGTCTTTCAGCTGCTGGTAGGTCAAGTTTTCTTTTGTGTTTGGATCAAAGAAGACTTTGGTGATGTCAGTGGGCTGGGATAGGGCCTGGTTCATTTCTTCATCATAAAAGCCGTGCATGTAGGCTGCAGGAAGAGGAAGATGATGATGGTGGATGGGATCGATGACCCCTCCTGTAGCCAGCTGGGCCTCTATTAAAGGAACACCATCGCTCATGGGAATAAGGCCTTTCCTGATTGCTTGACAGACTGAGATTGAGTTCCCCGTGTATGGGTCTGTGTAACCGGTCACTGCTCTCTCTGCTAGAAGCAGCTTCTCCATGAGTTCCTCACCGACAATGGCTGCTTTGACGGCCTCCTCCACACCAAGTTTCTGGTTTGTTACTGGATCTATAACAGCTCCTGTAGCTGCTTGAGCCTCTAGCAACAACACCCCTGTCCCCTGCAGGAGGAGATTGTTTTTCATTGCTTGGTAAATGCTCATTCTCTTCTTGGAGGCCTGTATAAAAATCCCAGCAATGCTCCCCGTGCCCTGTAAGTATCTCTTCACGCTCTCCATCTCGGCTACTTCTCTGGCCGTTTGTGTTCCCTGAGCCAGATCCTCGAACATCTTCTCGGTAATGATGCCAGCATCGAGCAGCCAGACGGCAGGCACACTGCCCCTCAGGCCTTCGAAGGTGATGTGGGTATGGGCTTTCATCTCTATTTCCTCAACAAGCTTCAGGACAAGAGTGACCAGCTGCCAGACAGACACGTCCTCAGACCGGTACTTCTCCACAAAGTCATTTCTCTGCTCCTCAGTGAAGTAGCCAGAGTGGATCAGCTCCCAGAGGGAGACCCCTTTCTCCTTCACCATGGTCTCCTTGAATAGCTGCTGGATCTGTTCATCCGTGCGGACAGGCACAGCTGTCTGTGGCAAAGGCAGCAAGTGGAGACCAGAGTTTTTGTCCTTCTGGCAGCGCGCGATGAGCTGAGCGTAGGTCATAGGCTCCTTGCTGTTGGGGACACAGTAGACCCTGGTATTATCAGAGGCACCAGAGAGAGTTTTGCTCATGTCCTCATCCAAGTAGCCTTGTTTCTGGGCAAATTCCACAGGGACATAGTGGCCGCGGTGGGGGTCAATGATGCCTCCTGTGGCAATTTGGGCTTCCATGAGCTGAACAGCCTGTTTGTCGGCGATGAGGCCCTTCTTCATGGCTTGGAAGAGGGAGATCTTTTCCCCAGTGAAAGGGTCTTTATAGCCCATTACAGCTCCTTCCGCGTGCTGCAGTTTCTCATGGAGTTCTGGCCCAATAACCCCTTCCCTTACGGCTTCATCAACGCACAGCTTCTGGTTGTTCACTGGGTCGATGACGAAACCAGTAGCGGCCTGGGCCTCGAGCAGTGGGAGAGCCACCCCTGGCATCACAATCTTCTGCTTCATGGCCTCATAGATGCTCAATCTCTGGTTCGATGGCTGGAGCACGATCCCCCCGATGCTGCCGGAGCCATAGAGGTATTTCCGGACAGAGTCCATGCGCAGGACATCCTCCGGGCTCACAGCTCCCTCCAGCACCCTCTCAAACAGGGCCTTGTCTATGATGCCAGTTTCTAGCAGGTGGTAGGCCGTGACGCTGCCTCTCATGGCTGGGAATTTGATGTGGGCCCATTTTTTCATCTCTTCCTCCAACATGAGTCTGATCTGCTCCAGGGTGAGCTTCCGCAGCTGGTAGTGATTAAATATCTCCCGCCGCTTTCCCTCGCTGAAATACTCAGAGTTCAACAGGTCCCACACGGAGACCCTTTCTCCTCGGAACCTCCCGTACTTCACGAGGAGCCACGTGCTCCTGAAGGCTTGTTTGGTGGTGTCATTGATGAACTGGCGCTTCTTGCTGTTCAGAGGCAGGAGGCAGAGTCCAGTGGAGGGCTCTGTGATGCACTTCTCCTTCAGCTGCAAGTACGTGAGGTTCTCGTGCGTGTTGGGGTCGAAGAAGCCCTTGGTGTCATCGCTGGGGTCAGAGAGGATCAAGTTCATCTTCTTGTCGAAGTAGCCCCGCTTGTAAGCCACCTCCACGGGGATTCGGTGGCTGTGCACGGGGTCAATGATGCCGCCGGTGGCGATCTGGGCCTCCAGCAGGCGGATGCCGTGGTCTCTGACAATGTGGCCTTTGCTCATGGCCTGGAAGAGGGAGATCTTGTTGCCGGTGTAGGGGTCTTTGTAGCCAGTGACTGCTTTCTGTGCTGCCAGCAGCTTGTTGTAAATATCTGGGCCGATGACGCTGGCTCGCAGAGCCTCCTCCACGGAATATTTCTTGTTTGCAGCTGGGTCGATGATGAATCCAGTGGCAGCCTGTGCCTCGAGGAGGATGAGGGACGTCCCTGGCATTAGAAGGCCTTTCCTCTTTGCCTGGTAGATGCTGATTTTCTCCTGGGAATCGGGCAGCAGCAGCCCACTGATACTGCCTGTCCCTTCCAGGTACTTCCTGACTGTGTCCATGCCGACAACTTCTCTGGCGGATGTCTCCCCTTGGCTCAGCTTCTCAAACAAATCCCTGTTGATGATTTCAGCACTCAGGAGCTGGCTAGGGGTCACCTTGTGCCTCAGGCCTTCAAAGGTGATATTGGCAGTGGAAGCCATTTGCTGAACAGTGGTGCTGACGGTCTTAGCCAGTTCTTGCAGGGAGAGAGTCGCGGTGCGGCACTGCTGGGTAAGCGTGGCCCTTTGTGCACTTGTGAAGTAGTCTGAGAAGAGGAGTTTCCAGAGCGACACCGACTTCCCCTTGAATTTGCCACAGGCCACAGGTACTGTTGTGTTTTCCAAAGCCATTCGGGTCCTGTGGTCAATGAAGGACTGCATGCCCCGAGACCCTTCCCCATCATCTCCGAAGAGTGGCAGCAGGCGGAGACCGGTGTCTGGGTCAGTGACGCACCTCTCCAATAACTCTGCGTACATCACGGTCTCCTTCGTGTTGGGGTCAAAGAACCCTTTGATGTCATGGGTGGGATGGAAGAGGAGCCGCTTCATCTCTTCATCGAGGTAGCCCCGTTGGCAGGCCATCTCCACTGGGACACGGTGATTGTGGACTGGATCGATGAGGCCACCGGTGGCCAGCTGGGCCTCCAGTAGGTAAGTCCCCTGGGCCCTGGCAACGAGCCCCTTATTCATGGCTTGAAACAGAGAGAGCAGCTCCCCAGTGCAGGGGTCTCGGTACCCAGTGACGGCTCTCTCAGCGGATGACAGCTTCTCATAGAGCTCCGGCCCAACCACACCAGCCTTGACAGCATCGTCAACTGAGAGTCTCTGGTTCTTGGTGGGCTCTGTCAGGCAGGCAGTGGCAGCCTGGGCCTGCAGGAGGGCCAGTGCTGTGCCTGGCATGAGGAGGTGCTCTGTCAGCGCTTGGTACAGACTCTTCCTCTCACCGATAGGCAGTACGGCAACACCTGCAATGCCTCCCGTGCCCTCCAGGTACTGCTGAACATGGTCCATCTCTGCTACCTCCTGGACGGAGACCCGGCCTTCCTGGAGGGCCCTGAATGTTTCCATGTCGATGATGCTGGAGCTGAGCAACTCACTGCTGCTCACTCTCCCTCTCAGCCCCGGGAAGGTGATTTTCAGAGGCAAGAGGAGGAGCCCTGTGGCCGGATCGATCATGCATCGTTTCTTAAGCTCCCGATAGGTGACCCTCTCGCTGGTGTTTGGGTCAAGAAACCCTCTGGCAGCAGCAGAGCTGGGGTCAGAAAGGAGCTGGCTCATCTCGTCACCAAAGTGTCCCTGCTCGTAGGTAACCTCCATGGGGACACGGTGGCCGGTGGCTGGATCCACGAGGCCCCCTGTGGCGATCTGGACCTCCAGCAGACGGGCGCCCTGCTCCCGCCCGAGCAGCTCTTTTTGGATGGCTTGATAGAGCGAGATCTTCTCATCCGTGTAGGGGTCCATGAAGCCAGTTGCTGCTCTCTCTGCAGACAGCAGCTTTTCTTTCAGCTCCAGGCCTACCAGCCCCAGTCTCATGGCCTCTGCCACGCAGAGCCGCTTGTTTCGCACCGGGTCAATGAGGGAGCCTGTGGCTGCCTGAGCCTCCAGAAGAGCAAGTGCTGGCTCAGACATCAGGAAATGCTCTCTGGTGGCATCATAAAAACTCATTGTCTTCTTGGAAGCCTCCACGTACACCCCAGCAATGGTCCCGGTCTCCGGCCGGGGCTCTCTGACCCCGTGGGGCTCCACACCCCTCTGTCCCTGCTTGCCAGGCTGCATGTCCTGATGGAAGTGACTTTCTCCTGGGGTGTCGTCTGGGTGAGCTGTGGGGGTGGCATGTCCATTCACTGCCTGCTTGTGCGCCATGCCGTCTGCCCTGGTGCTCTGCGCTCCCCTCCGGTGACGGTGGGGCCTCGCTCACCTCCTGGGGCAGCGCCCGCCTCTCTGCAGAGAGAGAAGAGAAGAGATCACTCTACAGATCACTCAGCCAGGAACCCGCCCCAGTCCATTCCCCCCACCGATCGCTCAGCCTGGAACCCTCCCCAGATACCTCCAGCGCTCCCCGCTCCAGGGCTGGCTTTGCTCCCCCCACCCCCACCCCCACCCCCGGTGCTGCTGTGTTCTCCATCCCCACCCTCCCATCAGGGAGAGACGGTTGGTGTCTCAGCCTGAGGCTGCTGCGCTCCCCTCCGGTGACCATGGGGCCTCACTCCTGTGCACGGGCACGTGCAGTTTTCATGGTACATGTGGACAAGAGACGTATCTCCGCAGACGCAATGCCAGGAACTGGACTAGAGGCAGGGAGCGGAGCCAGTGCAGCCCCCTGGGCTGGGGGCATCCAGACAACAGTGAGAGCGAGACGAGAAATGCCAGAGGCAAGACTCTCCTCCCACCTCTCCCGCCGTGGGCTGGATTAGCAGCAGGAGCAGCAGAAGGCCCCTAAACATGGCGGGGCCACCCCTTCCCCCTGAAGCCCTGTTCCTTGAAGCCCCGCCCCTTCCCCTGAAGCCCCGCCCCTTCCCCTGAAGCCCTTCCCTTGTGCCACCCCTTCCCCCTGAGGCCCTGCCCCCACGCTGCCCCTTCTCTCCGAGTCCCTGCCTTTGCACTGGCCCTTCCCCCTGAGCCCCCACCCTCGCACTGTCCTCGCACGGCACATGCTGGCCCAGTGCACTGACATGGGCCTGCCGTGCGAGGAGCCTGTTGGGGGTGTCTGTACGGCCGCAAGGCCATTGCCCTGTGTGGAGGCACCTGTTCCCCACAAGCCCTGCTCCTATGTATCCACCAGCGTGGCCAGAGAAGAGACACGGCGGGGCCTAGAGGTGTCAGAGACGAGCGGGAATGGGCTCACTGACCCCCTTTGCCCTGTACAAGCAGCAGCTTCAGACTGAGACACCAACCGTCTCTCCCTGATGGGAGGGTGGGGATGGACAGCACAGCAGCACCGGGGGGCCGGGGGGGGGGGGGGCAAAGCCAGCCGGAAACCCCCTGGGGGGGGGGGGGCGGGGGGGGGGGGGGGGGGGGTGCCGGCGG
>NC_048299.1:281993328-281997372 GCF_013100865.1 Trachemys scripta elegans | reverse complement strand
TTTTACATGGTTGTTAAGCCACGGTGGCTCTTTTTTAGTTCTTTTACTGTGTTTTTTAATTTGGGGTATACATTGAAGTTGGGCCTCTATTATGGTGTCTTTAAAAAGCGCCCATGCAGCTTGCAGGGATTTCACTTTAGTCACTGTACTTTTTAACTTCTGTTTAACTAACCCCCTCATTTTTGCATAGTTCCCCCTTTTGAAATTAAATGCCACAATGTTGGGCAGCAGCCCAAAGTGCCCCGTTTGGGTTTAAGCTTCCCTTTAGCCCAGGAGCAATGTAGTTATTTTCCTGGGTGGGCGAGTACATGCAGCAGAACTGCACTGAATGGGCCCCAATGGGGGGTCACCCTGATTAACCACACGCACTAAGCGGGAAGTGATGCCGAAGCCGAGGGACAGACAGAGCGGTTGGGTCGGTTCCTGGCAGGTGCCGTCCCCCTGACCAGCGCCACCTGAGAATCCTGGTGCTTTCTCGGATGGCCAGAGCTGGACCCACTGATCAGATGGCCGGGGCGTGGGGTAGAGGGGTGACCCGAGACCTGGGCTGGGGGGCAGACAAGGTAGACGAGGCGATGGACAGCCAGCCCATGGAATCACAGTTAGACGCAGCAGTGACGGCGCAGCAGCAGTGATGAGGGCAGAGCCTGCAGCCACAGCGGAGGCACCGCTCGACCACCAGCCCCCTCAAGGGCAAGAGGTGACCCCCGGGACCTCCCCCCCCTTGGATTCTGGGACTTCAGCCAGCCAACACTGAGTGGGTGCAGCAGAGGGAAAGGGGAGTGGTGTGTCGAAGGAACATTTGGCTGTTGGACTGTCACCCAGCAGGGTGGGAAACTGAGGCAAAAGACACTGCCTGTGACACCACAGGGCGGGCGTTTACGGGGTTTCCGTACTTTGGCATTGTTGGTGTTTGCCCAAATGAATGCCAGGTTCCCACTCCCTTTTAGTAACAGTTACTCTGGTACATGCAGACCCAGCACTGCCTCTGAGAGATGCCCGGGGCCTGGTCCCCAGGTCTCTGGCTCGGGGCTCGAGTCGGTTCTGTTCTGTAACGTTAAGAGGACCCCCCAGATATTGAACCCAGCGCGCGATGCTGCCACGCTGCTGGGCAGATGGGTTACACATGCGGCCGAGGGGGATGGGGGCAGAGAAAGGCAGACGCCCTGGCGGCGGGGAGGGGGTAAGATGCTGAAAGAGAAGGGCAAGGCCGGTGTACACGTTCATGGGGACGGAGTCGGGGCAGCCCCTTGCCCAGCCCGGGCAGGGTTTTATCTGAGCAACCAGGAGTCTCCAGCTGCCCCGGACCATCCTGCGCCACCTCCCGACACTTGGCCTGGCTCCCAGTCCCCTGCCTCCTTGGGAGCATTGCTTCACTCGGGTCCTCACACAGGCCCCTCCACCCCTGAGAGCTACCCCGGGGGGGCAGGAGCAGGGAGCTGCCTGGGCCTGGTCTCTGGGGCAGCAGCGAGGGCCAGGGGTGACGACAGCCCCTGCCCAGAGAGCTGCAGGCTCAGCACAGGTCCAGCTGGCAGCTCCCCACCCCTCCCCTCCCGTCCCCTCCCCTCTGCTGCTTCCACCCCATTTGTGGGCTGCTGTTTGTGAAAGGTTCACGGGCGGGGGGTGGGGAATCCAGGCTTCTCCCAGCCCCACACTGTTTGCGCCACAAGGAGAGGAACCGTGTGCAGAGGCCTGGAATTCAGGAGTGGCGGGGAGAGGCTCAGCCGCCCACCGTGAGGATCCACCCCACTCCTGGCAGACACACAGGGAACCAGGCAATCCCCGCCCCCCCCTCCCCCGCGCAGGGAACCTGGTGACCTGCCCCGCGCAGGGACCCCGGCGATCCGCCCCGCGCAGGGACCCCGGCGATCCGCCCCACGCAGGAGCCCGGCGATCTGCTCCGCGCAGGAGCCCGGCGATCTGCTCCGCGCAGGCAACCCGGCGATCCGCTCCGCGCAGGGACCCCGGCGATCCGCCCCGCGCAGGCAACCCGGCGATCCACCCCATGCAGGGACCCCAGCGATTCCCCCTGCGCAGGACCCCGGCGATCCCCCCCACGCAGGGAGCCCGGCGATCCGCCCTGCGCAGGGAGTCCGGCGATCCCCCCCCGTGCAGGAGCCCAGCGATGTGCCCCACGCAGAAGCCCGGCGATCCGCCCCACACGGGGAGCGTCGGGGAAGGGACGAGATGCTGGGAGGAGCTGCCCCCAAGCAGTGTCATGTAGCCACCCATGGGACTTGAAAGATACACCGGGCACCTCCTTAGGCAGCTGCCGTTAGCCGGCCTGCATGTCCCCCTGCAAAGGGAAATGGGTCATCACCGCGTGCCGGCTTCCTGCTCCGTAGGGCAGAGCCAGCACGGCTGCCTCGGGTGCCAACACTCCAGGACTGTCCACGGCCCCAGGAATTCCAGGTTGTGTCGTGTGACGAAAGCTCCAGGAAGACGCCCGCTGAGAACTGGCACCTCTAGGCCTGCGTGCGGGGCCCAGGCTGGACAAGCTGCAGGGTCTCAGACTCTACCAGGGCTGGAGAAAGGGTACCAGCCAGCTGGGCTCCGGGGCAGGATTGTTCCCACCGGCCTCTCTGGGGCACCGCTGAGTCCCTGCCCCTCGTGCCGCGCCCCTTGGGGGGAGCTGTGCCCAACCGGCGCCATCGCCCTGAGAGCAGCTCCCATTTCTCCAAGCCAAAGGGATGTTGCTGTCCCGGCTCAGCCCCCGCAGTGACCTGGAGGTCGCCCTGCTCCGAGCCAGTGAGGTTGTGCCCCAGAGCTGTGCACAGGGCCTCTCCCGCCGCATTGAGGCACCCAGCACTGCCGTCACCTCCTCCTCCAGTCCAGAGCCACCCCCACCTGCTGGGTCCTGCCTGAGCCTAGACCAGGATTCTCTGGGGCGGGGTCTGGCTTTGCTACGTGTCGGGGGGGCCTGATCTCCCCAGTAGGACCCATATGTTCATCGCGATAGCTGAGCTTAGGATGCCCTGAGTTGTACAGAGAGGCTGGCCCACCCGGTCCAGGTATAGGGGCCGGGGGGCTCTGCACGATGCCTGCAAGCGCTGCCCCTGCAGCTCCCATTGACCGGGCCGTGGATTGTCCGGCTGGCGGCGCTACGCAGCAGGGCTGGCAGGCTCTGCGGCTCCCGGGAAGCAGCCAGCATGTCCCCCCTCCAGCTCCTACATGTAGGGACAGCCAGGGGGCTCTGCACGCTGCCCCACCCCAAGCACCACCCTGCAGCCCCCATTGGCCAGGAACTGTGGCCAACGGGAGCTGCAGGGGTGGTTCCTGCTGTCGGGGCAGCGCGCAGAGCCGCCTGGCTGCGCCTCCGCATAGGAGCCAGAGAGGGGACGTGCCGCTGCTTCTGGGAGCTGCTTGAGGTAAGTGCCGCACAGAGCCTGCACCCCTGAGCCTCCCCCCATCCCAATCCCCTGCCCCAGCCCTGATCCCCCTCCCGCCCTCTGAACCCCTCAATCCCAGCCAGCAGCACCCTCCTGCACCCCAAAACCCTCAGCCCCACCCCAGAGTCTGCACCCTCGGTGGAGGGGCGGGGCAGGGGGCGGGGCCTCGGAGGAGGGGTGGGGTAAGGGTGTTTGGTTTTGTGCAAGTAGAAGGTGGGTGACCCTCCCCCCCGCCCAGGGGCCCTGTTGCTCTCTCGCTCTGGCTCTAGCTCTTTGTCCCTGTCTCTTCTCTTCCCCCTCCCGCCCCCCCAGTACACGGGAAGTCCTGGATCTCTCTGGGGAAGCTCCCCGCGGGGGGGGGGGGCCCTCCGGCAGCCCCCAGTGATATGAGCCCTACAATCCTGTGCATGCCCCTTTCGTGGCAGGAAGTTGCCTGGCCAGAACGGGCCTGGGTTTCCCCTGTGCAGATCACAGAGACTATTTACCAGTGTCTCCCTGCGCATGCCCGGCCTGGAGACTGCATGACAGCCTGGCTGACCAGGGTGCAGCCCGCAGGAGCCAGGACTCCTGGGTTCTATCCCGAGCTCTGGGAGGGGAGTGGGGTCTAGTGGTTAGAGCAGTGGGGCTGGGAGCCAGGACTCCTGGGTTCTGTCCC
>NC_048299.1:281988826-281990320 GCF_013100865.1 Trachemys scripta elegans | reverse complement strand
TGATGTTGGGTGTGGGAGGGGCAGGGGAGGAGCTGTGATGTGGGGGGAGCTCAGAGAAGGGGATGGGGGGTGATGTTGGGTGTGGGAGGGGCTGCAGAGGGGGCTGACGGTGGATGGGGGAGGGGCAAGGGAGATGTGATGTGGGGGGAGCTCAGAGAAGGGGGTGATGCTGGGTGTTTCTAGGGGGCCCTGACCCCTGGCTGGCTGTGCCTGTTGATGTGCTAGGATCAGGCTCATGCACGGACCTGCTGCCCCATGGTCTGCGCGGGGGTCACACAAGGATGGGGGCGTGGCAGAGTCTGGAGCAGACGGGACACCCCAGTAGGGAACAACAGACCGGGCTGGCTGCTGTCACGTGGGAAAGGGCCCCTCAGCCTGGGACAGCCCCACCTGCCTTTCCTGCCCTGCTGCCTCCCAGCCTCACCCTGTCTGTGGAACTGCTGGGGAGCGGGAGCAGCCAGGGCTGGGCCCTACTGGGGGGAAGCTCGCAGCCAGGGCTGGTCACTGCTGGGGGAAACTCGCAGCCAGGGCTGGTCACTGCTGGGGGGAAGCTCACAGCCAGGGCTGGGCCCTGCTGGGGGGAAGCTCGCAGCCAGGGCTGGTCACTGCTGGGGGAAGCTCGCAGCCTGACACATCCACAGAGGTGTAGTAGGGAGAGAGAGCCTGGAGCACTGGGCCTGGTGCAAGACCTGAGGCTGAACCAGAGGCTGAGACCGAAGTCAGGCCATGGAGTAAAGCGGACGCTCACAGGTTCATTTCCCAGTACGTGAAGTTGGCCAATATCTAGGCAGTAGATATTTCCATAAAGCCATTCCCCTGAGCGCAGTCACATCCCAGTCTGGTACCAGAGCAATGAACAGGGATGGAAATTCCCGCTGCTGACTGAGCCACTCCTTGCTATTAAGCACGCGTGTGTCAGTGTGCCTGTAACCACAGAGACAGGGCGCTGGGACTGCGCCTAGGGGACAACAAACCTGGCTGGGTGCCTTTGTCACTAAACCATGCCTGGGGTCTAGCTGTATGAGTAACAGCTGCCGTATCCGCTGGGAATAGTGATAACAGCAGAGCTCCAAGCCCCAGCTCTGGGCGGCCGTTACTCAGACGCCATTGCAGCCTTCAGCACTTAACCAACGGGGCAGTACTGTCGAGGTCTGTGGCACCCGCTACATACACAGCGCACCGAGCGAGCACACGCACGCACGCCAGCCAACAGCCAGGGGGCAGCATGCTGACATTCAGTTTGGAGTCAGCTCCACTGGTAAAATAAGTACGGGGGAGCGAGGCGCAAGGGGAGCGAGCAACAGGCGAATGGGGGGAGTGAGCAGCAGGGGCACGATGGAGCGAGCTGTGGGGGCACGGGGCAGCGAGCAGTGGGGGCATGGGGCAGTGAGCAGTGAGCAGCCGGGGCACAAGGGAGCGAGCAGCCGGGGCACGGGGCAGTGAGCAGCGGGGGCATGAGGGAGCGAGCAGCAGGCGCACGGGGGAGCGAGCAGC
>NC_048299.1:281980096-281987513 GCF_013100865.1 Trachemys scripta elegans | reverse complement strand
CCGCTCTAGCGATTAGTCGGTGACCGGGGGAGCGAGCAGCGGGGGCACAAGGGAGCGAGCAGCGGGGGCACGGGGCAGTGAGCAGCGGGGGCATGGGGCAGCGAGCAGCAGGCGCACGGGGCAGCGAGCAGCGAGGGCATGGGGCAGTGAGCAGCGGGGACACGGGGGAGCGAGCAGCGGGGGCACGGGGCAGTGAGCAGCGGGGGCACGGGGGAGCGAGCAGCGGGGGCACGGGGCAGTCGGGAGGAGCAGTATCTGGCCCCAGGTCTGTTTGCCGGGAGCAGCGGGTGGCAAAGTGCGCCGTAAGGGACCAGCAGAGGCCTGTGACCCCATGAGCAGGAGCAGAGGAGACTGGGCACAGGGGTTCCACGTTCAGCCAGCCGTGCTAAGCACATGGGCCTGTTCCCTATGGGGAAAGCTCCCGAGAACCCGGGGGAGCCCAGGGCCTCATGGACACGCACGTCTCTAGCCTCCGCACTGCCCCCCAGAGCCTGCCCTCTGGCTCTGAGCCTCGGCTGCCCCAGTCAGACCTGCCTGTGGCTCTGAGCCCCGCTCCCCAGACGTCCGTTGTTTTACGGGGTTTTGTAGAGCATTTCCTACAGCCATGACTAGACCCCCTCCCTTTGCCCCAGGCGCGAGGCCTCCCCCGGGATGCGGGGCTGAGGAGCCGTTTCGGAGCAGGGTGGAAGGACGGGGCTGCCTGCGATAGCAGGGCGGGACATGCTGACCCACCAGGGCCCTTCCAGACCCATGGCCTAGGAGTCTCCATCTCAGGCCCCTTTGGGGTCGGACCCCAGCGCTGCCCCAGCTGGCTCCTCCTGACCATTTGGCCCTGGCAGGAGCCTGCCCCAGGCGTCCGTGGTTCCCCGCCTGCCCCTGCCCCGGTGCAGCCCTGCCAGAGGCAGCCGCAAAGCTCTGATTGCTGCACAAACGCCCCAGGACTGCAGCTGCACTGCGAGCACGGTGCCCTCCTCCCCGGTTCCGCCCGGCTCTGTCCTACCTGCTGGGGCTGGGCTGGGCTGGGCGAGCCTCTGAGACGCTGGCAGGTGCTCTCCGTCCTGCCGCTGCACCAGGCTGAGCCCCTAGGCCGGGAGCCTGATTTAAACCCTTCCCTTCCCCGCCCCTGGGGATGACACATCAGCCCAGCCCCATTGCTAGCAAGGCGCACAGCTTCCCCAGCTCCCCGCCCCCTAGGCTCCCTCAGCCAGCCCTGCCGCAGCACAGGGGCCTCCTGCTGCCAGCAATAAACCCACCTGGCCTGCTTCCTCCCTGCCCCAAGCCCGGCGCGGGCGGCCTTGGCCATTACCCCATCTCCCCGGGGCCAGACGGGGACACCGGGAGCCCTCTCCAGGGCTGGGCTGGGAGCAAGGCTGGTGGGTCGGGCTCAGGGCTGGGGGCAGTCCCCAGCTCTGCCCCAGATGTCCCGCGGGGCTGGGTATCTCCAGGCACACAGTGATGGGGTATGCTAGCCCGGCCGAGCCCCGGGGAATAGGACGCTTGTGCTCAGTGCAGCTTAAACCACTACCCTGGTAACACCAGCCAAACCCAATGGCTCCTCTCGTGGCCCAGGGACCAGCAGCAGCTGGCCCAGCTGGCCTCCCGCTCCCACCCTGGGCTGTACTGAGAGCACATTCCTGTCGCGAGCAGCCCTCAGTGCCCCCTGCTAACACAGTGAGGGATGCGGCCTCACTCCATCCAGACAGACACCAGCTCTTCCTATGCCTTGGTGCGGCACCCCAGCCAGACAGCCCCTTGGCCGTCCAGCTTCCCAGCGAAGCAGAGCGCCAAGGAGGTGTGCAGGGGACATGGGGGAGGGAGGTGTGCAAAGGGTGGGGGGAGGGAAGGAGCTCAGGAGCAGGGCAGGGAGGCTTGCAAGAGGTGGGGGAGGGAGGTGGGGCAGAGGGTATGTGGGAAGGGAGGTGTGTAGGGGGCGTGGGGGAGGGAGGTGTGTAGGGAGCATGGGGGAGGGAGGTGTGACGAAGTGGGAATGTTCAGTGTTTTCTCTGAATACTGTGTAGGTGCCTCAGTTTCCCCTATGCAGTTCTTAAGTATCTAGGTGGGGGGATCAGGGGGTGTGATTGTTGCAGAGCAGGGTCCCTGTGATACTGTCTGCACAGAGAATGGCTGACACTCTGTCTTCTAGCAATTAATGGCCTGGGCCCCTCTCTTGCAAAGGTGCCAACTGAAGGTGTTGGAGAACAAAGAGGTCAGGTGACCTCCTGGCCCGGGAAAGAGACAAAGGCCAGAGGCGGGGCTGGAGAGAGTCAGTTTGGAGCTGGCTGGGGAAAGAGAGGGAGGCCCAGACCCGGAGTCTGGCCTCCCTGCCCCCAAAATGGACCCGGCGGAGGGGTCCCATTCTCTGTACCTACAAGCTCTGTTTTAGACCGTGTTCCTGTCATCTAATAAACCTCTGTGTTACTGGCTGGCTGAGAGTCACGTCTGACTGCGAAGTGGGGGTGCAGGACCCTCTGGCTTCCCCAGGACCCCGCCGGGGCGGACTCGCTGTGGGAAGCGCAGGGAGGGGCATATGCTGAATGCTCTCAGGAGAGACCCTGGAGCTGAAGCCGTGTGAGCTTCTTGCCCTGAAGACAGTCTGCTTCATGGGAGAGGAGGCTCCCCAAAGTCCTGACTGGCTTTGTGGGGACCAGTTCCAGAGCATCGCCCGGGAACTCCGTGACAGTTGGTTTCTAGATCCCAGACCAGTAGGGCCCACATCGTTGTGACCCCCTGTGTCACACGGGCTAGAGCCCTGCCCCACAGTAACTCCTGGAGCAGAGCATGGAGACAAACAGCCCGTCTGGATTCACATGTTATCAGTGCTGGAGACTCCCCCACCACCCTGGGGATGTTGTTCCACCGGTTCGTTACCCGCTGTTAAAAACCTACCCCCGATTTCCTGCCTGAAATGATCCCGCTCCAACGTCCAGCCGTTGGATGGTATCAGCCCTTCCTGTGCCCAGTGGTAAATCTTGGTTCCCCACGCAGGTGCTGATAGCCCAGCGGGTGTGAGTGGGCTCTCTCTAGAGACGAGCTGCAGGAGGACTTCAGGAGCAGCCGGGTTCACAAGCCGGGTTCACACAGTTACTGTGGCGTAGTCAGAACAATGCTGGTTCTGGCGGGACACAACTGAGAGCGTCAATTCAGGACAAATTGCTCAGAACAGGGCAGTCACAATGTAGATCAATCTCTGATAATTTTCATATGACTTTACATTGTGCCTCTTCATATAACCTTGTGGTGGGTCTACCCACGTGTGACCTCTGTTTTCATGGGACTTTGTATCAAAGCCTCATTTAGAAACTTTGCATTGCCCTTGGTATAATATTATAGCCCCTAAGGATAGAATAAGATAGAAGAAAAATTTCTGTTTGCTAGCAGTAGAACAAGAGCTCCCCCCCACACACTCTTAATCAATTGCCCTGTTGAATGAATGAGGTGCGAATGAGCAAGGCATGGAAGGCAGCACCTCCAGACAGCCTCAACTGTTGGAGAGGGGCTGGGAGCCAGACCCAAGGACAATAAAACGTGTCAAGTGGGCTCATTAAAGACAAGCAGACATACCGATGGCCTCGGGGGTTAGAAGCAAGCACCTTCTTTTGGAAACACCCTCTTTGCAGCATTGGGACAACACTCAAAAGAAAGCAGCACAAAGGACCAATAGACACAGACACAGAGTTTGAATCTGGTATAGATTTGCATAAGAGAAAAGCTGCTATAAAAGTGAGGTGTCTTGCAGAGGACCCCGGGTCTCGTCTTGTCAACATGGGAGCATCGATCCGGATCGGCAGAAGCCCGGCTCCACCCCCTACCCCATCTAACTCACCTGGCCAGTGAAGTTAAGGGGAGCAACTAATTGGTAACAACAAGAGGGAGTGTGTTTGTGTGTGTGTGAGTGTAAGTGTAATATATTATATGCATATGATACAGTGTTAATGAATACATGTATTACTAATAAATGTGGCGTTTTGTCTTATTCCCCCTGAAAAGATCCTGTGCAGTACTTCAAGTACAACACCAGCCCCAGGCTGGGGTCCTTTCAACACCCAGGCACCAAACCAGCCCGACAGAGACGACTTCAGTTTGATTCCCACTGGGGTCACACCAAAGCAATTCCCTCAGACACTCCAGTTTCCCAGTATCACCACCAGTGCCACTCGTTATGGGGACAAATGGTTATGAAAACCAATACCCCAGTAAAAGAAAAAAGGTTCTCCTGATCCCAAAGGACCAAGCCCCAGACCCAGGTCAATACACAAATCAGATCTTACCCACAAATCACGCTGTTGCCAATCCTTTAGAACCTAAAATCTAAAGATTTATTCATAAAAGGAAAAAGATAGAGATGAGAGTTAGGATTGGTTAAATGGAATCAATTACATACAGTAATGGCAAAGTTCTTGGTTCAGGCTTGCAGCAGCGATAGAATAAACTGCAGGTTCAAATCAAGTCTCTGGAATACATCCCCAGCTGGGATGGGTCCTCAGTCCTCTGTTCAGAGCTTCAGCTTGTAGCAAAGTCCCTCCAGAGGTCAGAAGCAGGATTGAAGACCAGATATAGACGAGGCATCAGCCTTTTATAGTCTTTTCCAGGTGTAAGAACACCTCTTTGTTCTTACTGTGGAAAATTACAGCAAAATGGAGTCTGGAGTCACATGGGCCAGTCCCTGCATACTTTGCTGAGTTACAAGGCGTATCTGCCTTCTCTCAATGGGTCAGTTGTAGCTGATGGTCCTTAATGGGCCATCAAGCAGGCTAGGCAGAGCTAACACCAGCTTGTCTGGGATGTCACCCAGAAGCATAGCACAAGTTTGAAATACAGACAGGACAGAGCCAATATTCATAACTTCAACTACAAAATTGATACACACATACAGACAGCATAATCATAACCAGCAAACCATAACCTTGTCTTAGACACTCCATTTGACCCCCTTTATACAAGATTTGGTGCCACTACAGGACCTCGGTTGCAACCATGTTCTATACGGTCCCAGTTCAAGTCAATAACGTCACAGAGGGGGGCGGGTGTTTCGGCTTTGCGGTGTGGCTGCTGCTCGAAGTGTCTTAGGTGCTCGTCAGTGTGACGAGATTCAATTAAGAGTCCCTGTTTCCAGTTGGGGTTCCTAGGGCTGTCCTGAGCGGGTCAAGGGGCTAACCCTTAGACCTGGTGTGGGTACAGTGAAAGACAGCACACCAACGGCCTGGCAGCGAGGTTCCCCACTGTCTGCCACACTCACTGAGAGGGGGTTTAGTGGCGGAGCCCAAGGAGGTGATGTCGCAGGAGAGGCACAGGCAGCGGGACAGTGGGTGCGGAAAGGGGTGGCAGAGTAAGCGTGGTGCCCAGTGATGGCAGAGAGCGAGCAGCTGCTGTGAGCCAGTTGCAGACGTGGCAGCAGCAGAGGCAGTGATCAGTGCCTCCCCCCACCCCGAGGGTGGGAGGCGAACCCCATGAACGCACTTCTGAACTCTGGGTCTTCTCTGACCAAGCCAGCCAGCTGTGAATGGGGCGCAGCAGAGGGAGAGGGGAGTGGTGTGTTGAAGGACATTTGCTGGTTGGACTTTCCCACTGCAAGGTGGGAAACTGAGGCAAAAGATACTGCCCAACACACTGTGGGGCAGGTTTGCTCAGAGGCGCCAACTGTGTGATTTCTCCATGGATGCCAGATCCCCACTCCACCCCTTCCCCGAAACCCCCACCCCGCCTCTTCCCCCCCGCTCCACCGCTGCCCCACCTCTTCCTGCCCCCACTCCTCCCGCTCCACCCCAGCACTTCTTGAACACCTCTGAACAGCTGATTGCGGTGGGCAGGAGGCACTGGGGGTGGGGGGGGGAGCTGAGCTGCAGGGCTGCTGGTGGGTGCTAAGCACCCACTATTTTTTTCGGTGGGTGCTCCAGCCCTAGAGCACCCACAGAGTCGGTGCCTGTGGGTTTGCTTATAGTTACATACTATTGAATTGTGGTTGTGATATTTTCTCAAATTAATGTTGGGTTCCTTTTTCCCTTGTAATAAAAGTTTTATTTGTTGTACACAGACTCAGTGCTTGTGAGACAGGAAGTATTGCCTGGTAGAGGTGACCAGAGGTGGTGTTTAGTTTCCCAGATTACTGGGTGGGAAGTCAAGTCAGTTTCATTTTATGTTGTTAACAGGAACGCCTAGACATTGAACCTGGCCCTTGTTGCTGCCAACTGCACCTGGCAGAAGGGTTACACAAGTCATCTCTTAAGCTTTTCTTCGTTAAGCTAAATAGACGGAGCTCCTGGAATCTAACACTGTCAGGCATGTTTTCTAATCCTGTAATCATTCTTGTGGCTTTTCTCTGAACCGTCTCCAAATTACCAACATTCATCTTGAACCGTGGGCACCAGAACTGGACACAGGATTCCAGCAGTGGTCGCACCAGTGCCAAATACAGAGGTAAACTAACCTCTCTGCTCCTACTCAATGATTCCCTGTTAATAACATTGGTTCTTTTGGCCACAGTGTCACACTGGGAGCTCACATTCAGCTGATTATCCACCATGACCCCCAAATCTTTTTCAGAGTCGCTGTGTCCCAAGATAGAGTCCTGTACAACCAATATTCCTTTTTCCAGATGGATATACTTACATTTAGCTGTATTAAAACTGTGACGAAGTGGGGGGTTTTCTTGTTTTCTGTGGAGTTTCAATGGTTTGCATGCAGAGGGGGTGGGACTCAGTTTCCCTGGGTGTTACTGGTTTAACGAGGTGAGGGGAGAGGGGGTGTGTTTTGCAGAGGACTGGAGAGAGGACTTGGGGACCCAGCCGATGGCCGGGAGGATGGACACCTCAGCGACCGGTGACCTGGCGACCTGGTGACCCGGAGGCCCAGCTGAGGAGACGCAGCCGGTTCTGGCCAGTGGGAGGACAATGGGCTGCAGAGTGAGGACCCAGTGACCTAACCAGCCGGTTCCGGCCAGAGGACAGAAGCGAGGAGAGGAGGCCCCGGTTTACGGCCCTGTTTCCCTGGAGAGAAGACAATGGACAGAGGCGGGGCCTGGGGCCGGTGATCTCTGATGCCCACCTGGGAGCAGGGGGGGCTCTGTGCTGGAGGGGGAAGCAGGCAGAGCCCACCTGGATGCAGAGAGACTGGGATGTGCTGGGCTGAGGGAGGCCAGGCCTGAGGGTCAGAGAGTTTCCTGTGCTGTGTTCAACTCTCAATAAACCCTCCTGTGTTACGCCGGCTGAGAGTCACTCCGGGCTAGAGAACAGGGTTGCATCAACCCCTTTGGTGGTGGAGGTCCCGGGGGTCCAGACCAAGTGGATTCCCTGAGGGGGCCCACGGCAGAGACAGACGTGCTAAGGCTCAGAGAGGTGCAGCTCCGGGAGGTGGAGGGGCCTGACCCCAGGAGAGAGTGGACGCCCGAGAAGGGCTGTCTCACTAAAAGGGGCACCCCCCC